>NW_015162495.1:580307-616934 GCF_001447785.1 Gekko japonicus
AGCAGGGAAGAGTCCCTAGCTAGTCTCCATCTTGTACCTGGTCTGACTGATTTTTCAGGGAGAAGGAATGAAAAGAATGGTCTGGGGGATTTTCTGCCCATCGGGTTTATGTTCTGCTGCCCTGTGATTAAGCCTTTTTCTTCCTGGGGAAAAAGAGCCATGTACAACAATATAATTAATATAACCACAAATTAAAATTGGGGTCTACTGAAACGGCTTATTTTTTTCCACAGTAATCACCATGCAGGTGTGCGCACTTCATTACTCACAGCTAAATGTCAATTCATTAATAATTTCTCATTAGAAAAACATAATCATAACATTAGTCTTCCAAAGCAACGTGTTGATGCCTTTGTGGTGTAATTAAAAAGCATGGGATAATAAAAGACCAATCCAATCCATCCTCTCTAATAATTTTTTCTCCCTGCTCCTGAAAAGAAAGCTATTGTTTTCTCATTCTGCTCATGCCGTATCGACTGCTCAAGGCGCAGTAACAACTCTTCAGAGTTATTCACTCATTCATCACATGGCAAGAGCAGAAACATAAGTTTTGAGTTCATGCCTAAAATTCACATTAAAACAGAGAAAGAAGACCTGGGAGGTCATGTAGGGTTGCCAGGTCCCCCCCACCCACCCAGCCACCAGTAGAGGATGGGGGGCTAGGAAACTTCTGGAGATTTGGGGATGGAGCCTGGGGAGGACAGGGACCTCAGTGGGGTACAATGCCATAGAGCCAACCCTCCAAAGCCTCCATTTCCTCCAGGGGGACTCATCTATGTAGTGTGGTGAAGAGGTAAATTCCAGGGAATCCCCAGGTATCACATGGAGGCTGGCATCCCTACCTGAGATTTTATTTTAGAAACCCTTCTTCATTTATTTAGTTATATTTTTTATTTATTTCAGTGTTTATATACCAATTTTCTCTCCACAGGGACCCAAAGCAGCATACAACAGGGTGGGAAATGATATAAATAAAGCAATAATCAAATACCAGCTACATCTTGGACGGTCCTGACCTCAGTGGCTTGCTCACCTGAAGACAGAAGGGATGTGACAACAGTACTGGGGAAGGAGCTGCCCCCCATGACTCAGAGAAGCTCATAAGGAGACCCCAGCCAGCACGGCGGGGGGGGGGGAGCAGCCAGAGCTGAAGGAAGCCATCAAAGGAAGGGAGACATTTACCTGGCACACCTTCTCTTCTCCACTGAAAGGGATTTTATGGGTCCACCAGAAGAGAGCTTGGATGGCAGGTATTGTGCCAGCCCTGTGATGAGCAGCAAGGAATACCAGCAGTCAGGAGGACAGGGGCAGGCTTTACTCAGCCACCTCTCTGAATATCCTCCAGGCCCCCAGTAGGGGTCAGTCACCAGAGGTCGCCATGACTTCCAGGTGCACACATTCTCACAGGCACACACACATACATGCACATATGAAAAATAAAAAAAACAAACCAACAAACCAAAGAGTGTACATGAGAAAATAAGCCTGAAAGATTGGGGATAGATAGATGATAGATAGATAGATAGATAGATAGATAGATAGATAGATAGATAGATAGATAGATAGACAGACAGACAGACAGACAGACAGACAGACAGACAGACAGACAGACAGACAGCAACCCTGAACAGATGTTATCCACTTCTCACAACCTGCACTGGATACAGAAATTTAGCTGTCATTTTCAAGGGAATTACCCCCAGATAGTTCCACTGATTTTTGTTGGCACTAGCAAAATAAACATTTTGGATAATTTCCAAAGATGGTGTGATTCACATCTCTTTTCGTGCATGATTACTCAATTTTTTTTTTTAAAGTACGCAACACGTTCTTCTTTTCTGAGATCCAAGCAAGCCGTTCACACTCTGGTTTTGAGCGTTCCGCTCATTACACTGAGGAATCATCCTCATCAGTCTTCTGGCAGCATTTCCCTCAAGGGAATGGACTCAATATTTTTGTAGGTGCCGTGAAAAGGTGATATGACTCTGCAACCCTGTGCCTCCTTGGTTTATTTCTAGTATTCAAATGACTGTAGGCCTGTGGAACCAGGGTCCTTACAAACTTCAACACACTATATTGACTTGAGAGCTGACCTGTTTAACCACAGATAGGGAATCCTTGCACATGTGGTGGAGCTGAGTCCATTCTAGAAACCGAAAAGGGTTCATAGGGTCAGCATGAAAGTGTACCCTTTGGCCTTTCCCCCCGGAGATAACTGCAAAATGAGAAATAATGCCAGCAATTAGGACATCCAGCTCCTGATTAGGAAATACCTGGAGATTTTGGGGAGTAGAGCCCAGAGGAGGGCAGTGTTTGAGGAGGGGAAGGACTTCAGGGGGTTTAATGACATACAGTCCACCTTCCAAAGCAGCCATTTTCTCCAGGTGCACTGATCTCTGTCGCCTGGTGATCAGTTGTAATCCCAGGAGATCTCCGGCCAGCACCTGGAGGTTGGCAACTCTAAGGCATCTTGAGGAAACAGATTGTTATCATTAGGCTTCCTTTGCCCCTGGTGATGTCAGCCCATGGCCATGACTGATTTGCTAAACCTTTCTGTGAGATCATTGTATCCGCTATCTGTCCTTTCAGTGGCTAGGTTTAGGGAGCATTGCCCTCACTCCTCACTGGCTTTCTTTGCCCCTCAGTGAAAGCACATTGCCTAAATTGGCTAACTATAGAGCATTGCAACACTATCACCTTAACAGATTAACGGGGAGCACTGTGCAAATGAGAAAGTCTTAACCAGAATAAAAATATGGCACTGGGGTGGCAGCAGATGTGGGCAACGATGGAGGAAACCAGTTTGGAAAAGGTTTTCTCATATATAATTGGTTGGTGAAGAAAAGCTTCTATGTCATCCAAACTACAACTTGAGTGAATATTTATCTCCAACCTAGATTGTGCTGAACATTCATATTGGCAAACAGCATTGAAACACACCATTGTTGTCTTTGGATGTCATTTTTCTTCTTCAGATGTCAAACAAATTGTGATTAGGTGAAAGATTTCCTAAACCAGGAAGTCCTCAATCTTTGTTCCATACATGGAAAGAGGAAGGAGGAAGTTATGGGTTCGGGAATAAATTCGGATTGACCCTGTCATGAAAACCACCAGAACAACAGAGTTTCAAGGGAAATCTGAATACAGCTATTACATCATTAAAAAAGCTTTTATTTAAACAAATATTCTTTCATCTTCTCCCCACCCAGTTCAGGAAACGTTTAAAAAAAAAGTTGCTTTGACTATTTCCATAAGAGCACTGTTCTCTAGTTCCATTAGGAGGTCTCACAGAATGTCGTGAAATATTCATAACTTGGCCCCCAGACCCTATTTTGTGGTTGTTGAATTGTCACCATCAACTTCCAGATAAGGAAATAGGGTTGCCACCCCGCCCCCCTTCGGCCACCCACAGGGAATTGGGGGTAGGGTTGCCAGGTACAGGTTGGGAAACTCCTGGAAATTTGAGGATGGAGCCTGGAAAGGACAGGGACCTAATGCTGATTGTGTGAACTGAGACAGATCATGAGAGGGAGGGCAGGAAGGGTTGCCTCAGTGCTTAGTTCTTGTGGCCCTTTCTTACATGCCTCAGTGCTTAGTTCTTGTGGCCCTTTCTTACATGCTGATTGCCACTTTGGGGTCAGGAAGCAATTTTCCTCCAGGCTGGTTTGGCCAGGGATCCTGGAGGGTTTTTTGGTCATCTTCTGGGTGTGGATCAGTGGTCACTGCGGGTGTGGAGGGGGAGGTATTTGTGAATTTCCTGCATTGTGCAGGGGGTTGGACTAGACGACCCAACTCTATGATTCTACAATTCTAAGTGGAGTACAATGCCATAGTGTCCATCTTCCAAAGCATCCATTTTGTCCAGGGAAACTGATCTATGTAGTCTGGAGACAAGCTGTAATTCCAGGATGATCCTCTGGTCCTACCTGGGGGCTGGCATTCCTACGACACAAAAACAAGAGTGGACAGGTTAACACAAAATGGTTTTGCAAACTTGCTTGGATCAATGATTAAGGACTGTGGTCTATCCTGCTTGCTGTGTTCACTTTATTGTAATTGCGATCCTACTCATGTAATTTCTGTACCACTTAATGTATCATGTGAATACTTATGCTATGCTTCAGTTCTTTCTGGTGGTTCCAGACTTCTAAATGCATGGGTCGTTGAATGTCCCATTTTTTGTGTGATTGTACTGGCTTACTATGTATAATCCACCTTGAGTCCTGGTGAGGAAGGTGGACAATAAATAATGTAAGTAAATACATAAATAGATCTAGGGGCCATGCTGGCTCAGAGGTTAAGATGCTGAGCTGCTGGCCAGAAGGTTTATAGTTTGGCTGTCCGAGACCCTAGAGCCGCATGACGGAGTGAGCTCCCGTCTCTGGCCCCAGCTGCTGCCAAACTAGCAGTTCGAAAGCAAGAAACTGCAAGTAGATAAATAGGTACCAATTTGGTGGGAAGGTAACAGCGTTCTGTGTGCCTCGGCATTTAGTCATGTTGGCCACATGACCATGCAAATGTCTTTGGACAATGCTGGCTGTTCTGCTTGGAAACGGAGATGAGCACCGCCCCCTAGAGTTGGATTTGACTGGCTTTTGAGCAAGGGAAACCTAAATAAATAGATAGATAACTGACAGTGCAATCTTATGCAGAGTTACTCCAGTCTAAACCCATTGAAATTAATGGGCTGAAACTGAAGTAACAAGGGGGAGGGGCCTCTATCTCCTAAACCAGAGTACAGCTGGGTATCGAAAACCTGTTCCCTCCATTCTCTGACTGAACTGAGGACTGAACGCATGCCAGAGGTTATGGTGGAAAAGCCGTGCTATTTTAAAGTTGGCTCTGTTGTTCTCATATTGCATTGTGCTAACCAGAAAAATGCATGGACATGACTTAGGTCTTACAATGGCAACTTGGCAAGGGTGTTTATAGCAGACTTATAAACCTCAGGGAATGATGGGTCTTAATGAAAATGCTGACGGGCCAACTTCTTTTCCCTGTGCATAATGAAAGATCCCTCTTGCCGACATCTAATCACTTTCTTTCATTAGTGAAACATCATCTAACCTAACAGAAATTAGCATATGTAAAGAATGTCATCCCACGGGGAAGTTCTAGAACAAAAGGATCATTTTTATATTGCTAGAGTTCTGGTAAGAGCCTGTTTTTTTCAATATATAGATGTTGTTAAGTTCACAACAAATAGACTCCATCCAATTTTTGTAGTACCAACAGCCCTATTATTTTTGGTTTTACATGTTAGCCTCAAATGGCCTAACTTGAAAAGAAAGTTTAAAAAAGAAATTCTCCTCAAAGTAGTTGGTGGCATTTTTCTGAAGCACGATCCCTTGGGGGCTCAACTTCTTTCTGACTTAATTTAATGGGAATGTGTGTTCCTTTTACCACTGGGTACACTGCTTATACTTGGAAGGCATGTAGTGCCAACTTGAAAACAATATGCAGTACAGTCAAATCCCGTGAATTGCTATTTTGGACTCAATGGAATATTCCAGCAAGTCCCGAAGGGTAGCCATGTCTGAACGCAACAAGATAAGAAGAATGTGTGACTACCATGATAACACTGGGATTACCTTATCCTCCTCTTTCTCCTCCACCATAATTCCTAGAAAATCTCAATGTATAATCCAATGCCATGGTGAAAAGACTTTTCCCACTCTTGCAAGCTGTAGCCAATGATGTGTTTGGGAAAACTCAGCATGATGACATCATGCAATGCATTTTGTCTTTAATTTGTTATTTTTACTGTTTTTGCAACCAGAGTCATAAACAGCAAACCCTCATCTCACAATAAACCTCATTCCACAGGAAAACATGAAAGAATTTAAAGGTTGCTACTGCAGAAGTTGTCGTGATTAATGCATTTTGTATTACAAGACGTTATTGGGAGAGTGAATAGGAACAACAGGGTGATACACTGCAATAACCATGTTTCTCCGTACTGTCTATGTCAGTGATTTTCCAATGTGGTGCCCATGTGATCTCCAACATGGCATCCATGGGTGTGAGGGTGTCTTTTCTGGAATCCACATCCTTCTTCCCCAAAGCAAAGAGCCAGTCCTTGATGCAAGGAATGCTTCAGAAGAGACCAGGGGTGATTTCCCACAAGTGCTGCTCCACGCTCACTCTTCTCTTTGGCCCGATGGTACGTGTCAATTTCACACAAGCTGCTGCGCGACCGCATTTTGCCCCACAGCTTTGTGCGATTTCCCCCACATCTACTCAATCCTGTTTTTCTGAGGATTGAGTAGAAGCAGGGAAAATCGCACGAAGCTGCGGGGCAAAATGCAGCCGCGGAGCAGCTTGTGTGAAATTGACACGTACCATCGGGGCAAAAGGGAGGAATGAGCGCGGAGCATCACTTGTGGGAAATCACCCCAGGAGAAATCTGTTTTGTGTCTGCAGGGAGGAGCATTCATTCAGAAACAGCTGCTGCCATCACTGGATGATATTTGTGTCCGAAACTCCCAGTATGAGGTGGTTGATGCACCCCTTCATGGCAACTGTTTTATGGTGATGCAGTTATGCCAATAAAGGTCTATGTATGTGTGTGGTGATGCCCACTATATGTTCTCAAAATTTCAAAAATGCCTACAGACTCAACAATGTTGGAGACTGTTAGAAATTTCAGTGTAAAAAGCAGAGCTAATAAATGCAGCTGAACCCTTGTATTAGCGCTCCCAATAAAACATTGGGGAAAAGAGGAGAAATCATGCGCCAGGGGGAAAGGGAGCGAAAACCCCATCACTGGAGAAAGCGCTATGGGGTATTTTACACAGCCCACTGTGGTGATTAAGATTCGGAAGAAGGGATTGAAGACCTGAGGAAAGCAGATTTTGGCTGATTTTGCAGAAGGAGCTGTGCCGCTGTCGCGCCTCCCTTTGCCCTGTTTCCATTGGTCAATTTCCCACTCAAAGCCGCACGGCCGCAATTTGACCCGCGGCTTCACCCGATTTTCCTGCGGTTTCGTGATCCTCAAAAAACAGGATCACGAAACCGCGGGGAAAATTGGGTGAAACTGTGAGTCAAAATGCAGCCGTGAGGCTTTGAGTGGGAAATTGACCAATGGAAATGGGGCAATGCCTTTGTCAACGCCTGAGGCACGCTTCCCAAATGGGAGAGAACTGGCATCGTATAAACAGGTAAATATATTCCATTAACAGCCGGTTACTAAAACGGGTCTGTCTATCCTGGAAGGCGGGGGGGGGGGGGGGAGTTAGTAACCAGTTCCTGAAACTGAATAGATAGGCTGTCTGAAATCGTTGGCTTGTTCTTAAATTGTTGTGAGGGCCAGATCTGACATAACTGTCACTTTGATGGGCTGGGCCATGTGTGCCATAAAATGTAATGCCAAGAGATATTTTACCAATGACCACGACCCAGACCCCTCCTCAGCAGAGCTTGGGGCCAAACCAGCCCTACCCACCCCTTATGGTTGCCAACTCTGGGTTGGGCAATCCCTGGAGATCTGGGGGAAGACCCTGAAGAGGCCTGCATTTGGGGAAGGGAGGGACTGCAGCAGGGGGTGTAATACCCTAATATAGGCACTTCTGCTTCAAATTTGGAATGGTTTACCCCCACTTGCTCATGGGCCAGTTAAGAGCCCTGGATGGGTCGGTTCCAGCCCCCAGAACTTCAGTTTGACATGTCTGCTATAGACTAACACGTTTATGGCATACTGCTTTCATGGGCTAAAATGAACTTCAACCCTGTCTGAAAAGCCCAGACTCTGCCTTACTATCTGCCCAATTTAGTCAGGCTGTTCCCAGAATCACTCAGTTATGTTCTGGCCTCGTCGGATTGTCTAGATTGCTTTCCATTTATGACTCCAGTCAAGTTTTGCATTAACTGATCATGTTCTGCCCTCTTTCCACTTCCGAGAGCAGTATTTTTGAAATCAAAAACTGGCAGCCCCAATCCCATACACTCTCTAATCGGGAGCATAAGCAGCTGCTGTCTGAACACAGCCTTAGAAAGCACCAGATTTTCTCAGAGACAGCAGGAGGTCCTCCTAATGCTCTCCAGTTGACTCTTAATTTCCTTTCCATAACTATATCATCTGGCCAAGCCGCAGAAATCAAAGGCCCTCCTCCAGGAGGAACTCCATCGAGAGAGGATGTCATGGTATAATACTCGAAATCAAGTCTGCAATATATATTGGCAGGAACCATGGAACTCAGAAGTCCGGACTGACAAACCGCATGTCTTAAACCATGTCTGTGCAATCTTTCCCCCCCAAAAAAGAATGATGGAAACATACCTGCTTTGGGTCTCAAAGAAGTCCACCATTAACCCTTCCTTCCCTTGCCTTATTTTATATAATGAATTCAAGTGCAGTAGGATTTAAATGTTCAGACACCAGATTCAAGTCTGCACTTTCACAGAGTTGGAAGGACCCCTGGAATCATCTAGTCCAACAATCTGCACAATGCAGGAAATTCACAAATACGTCCCCCTCCACACCCCCGGTGACCCCTGCTCTATGCCCAGAAGACAACAAAAAAGAAACACTGCCCTCCAGGACCCCCGGCCAAATTGGCCTGGAGAATAATTGCTTCCCCACCCAAAAGTGGCAATCCGCATTTCCATGGGTGTGTAAGAAAGGGCCACAAGAACTAAGCACTGAGACGCAGAGATGGAAAAGATCACGAAATGTACATTTAAAAAGGAACCAGAAATACTACTTTTGGGACTAAAAATGGAAGAGGTTAATGTATCAAAGAGAACTCTGATGTGGTATATGATAACTACAGCAAGAATGACGTATGCTCAGAATTGGAAACAGCAAGAAGTCCCGAAGATTGAAGATTGGATTAAAAAATTATTATTTTCAGTTGAAATGGACAAACTGACAAGAAAGTTGAATAATATGGAAGCAGAAGATTTCTATAATGACTGGAAGGATCTAAAAGAATACTTAGAAAAGTATTGGGAAAATTATTAATCATAGAATGCTTGGCAGATAGGATAAGTTAAAAATTAATTACTATAGTGAAATAATAGTTACCTAGTGAATTACAAAAAGAAAATTGTTGTTGTAAAAATTAATAAAGAGATGGACAGGAGGTCGAAGCACTGTGGGAAGCCATATATTAGGGAGGGGGAAAGGGAGGTGGGTAGGGTATGAAAGGGACAAATGTAAAAAAATTAATGTTGGATTTGAATGTTTATATCCTAAATAAAAAAAATGACAAAAAAGAACTAAGCACTGAGACAACCCTTCCTGCCCTCCTTCTCACAATCTGCCCAAGTTCACAGAATCAGCATTGCCGCCGGATGGCCATCCAGCCTCTGTTTGAAATCCTCCCAAGAAGGAGAGCCCACCACCTCCCGAGGAAGCCTGTTCCACTGAGGAACTGCTCTAACTGTCAGGAAGTTCTTCCTAATGTTTAGCTGAAAACTCTTCTGATTTAGTTTCAACCCACTGGTTCTGGTCCGACCTTCTGGGGCAACAGAAAACGTCACATCGTTGCTATTTAAACAGAATCATGTTTGTTTTTAGGAAATGTAAGATGGGGACAGGGTGTTCCCTCTAAGCTGTGGAGTCTTGTGAACAAAAATTCTACTTGGTGAGCTACTGGCATTAAAGTTGTGAGCAGGTGATTTGGCTACTGCATAAATTAGTTGCTCTGGAGCCATCCTTGCTGAGCTAAGACAAAAACGTGTGAGCAGGGGCTAAAAATCTGTGCGCTAGCTCACACTAACTCAGCTTAGAGGGAACACTCAGGACTTGGATGGGAGACAACCACGGAAGGCTGTGGAGTCTTGTGAACAAAAATTGCCAGAGGCTAAAAATCTGTGAGCTAGCTCACACTAACCAGCTTAGAGGGAACACTGATCACAGGACTGCTTGGAGCAGGGCTATCTCCCCCACGCCTTCACAATCCATTTTCTAAAAAGCTTCACTTTAAAAGCTTAAAAATACAGAATTCACAGGAGAACAATCCTGTTTGAAACGATTTAACTTTCCCTGGTTCTAATGATCCATAGCTATGCCCCAAGAGGCTATTAGCATGCTCAATATAGTCCTCCAAGTTTGTACATAAAAACTTGTAGTAGCCAAGAATTCAGTGAAATCTCCTCCTCCTCCTCCTCCTCAGAGGCAGAACAGGATGTTAAATCAGTCTTCACCACTACCCTCCAAGTCATTCTTGCCCTGCTCATAGTTCAGCGGAGTGAAAGACGGGAGCCCCTCCAGAGCTGGATTTATGGAAAAACTAAATAAGCTACAGCTTAGGACCTTAAATTACGATGGCCTCTGAAGAAGAAAAAAAGCAGTAGAAACTTTGTAATCTGGCACTCATAGAGAGCCAGTTCGGTGTAGTGGTTAAGAGCGTGGACTGTAATCTGGGAGAACCGGGTTTGATTCCCCACTCCTCCACATGCAGCTGCTGGTGTGACCTTGGGGTCAGTCACAAGCTCTGGCATAGCTGTTCTTGAAAAAGAGCAGTTCCTGCCAGAGCTCTCTCAGCCCCACCCACCTCACAGGGTGTCTGTTGTGGGGAGGGGAAGGGAAGGAGTTTGTACGCCGCTCTGAGACACCTTTGGGTAGTGAACGGTGGGGTATAAATCCAATCTCTTCTTCTTCTTCTTCTTAGCTGCTGAGATCTGATGAGATCGGGCTAGCCTGGGTCATCCAGGTCGGGGTGAGTGGGGATACCCTTCCCCTGTCCCCTGAGTCACAGAGCTGTCCCACAGAGCAGGCAGACGAGTCAGTCAGCTGCCTGGGAGCCCTCTGGCAGAACCGGCTTCCGACCGACTGTTCACTGAGGGGGAAGGAGGCAACTGAGCATGATGTCAGCTGGCAGCACCGGCTGGCAGCAGCTCAGCAGCAGCCAGAGGCATCACGCCGGTCAGCAGAGAGGCAAGAGCAGGGGTCGTTTAAAAGCCGACAGGAGATGAAAAGTCTCTGGTTCGGGATGGTTCATCTCAAAGAGATGAAGGGGTAGCTGATACTTTTCTACAAGGAAATGGATTAGAATTGTTGTCAGCAAGCTGCCATTCTGTTTTCTGTGACCTCTGTGTACATATCCTTTCCCTGTTACACCCGGCTTGGCTTCTATCATCCTGTTCCTGCTTTGGAATGCAAAAGATAACTGCTGGAGGTTGTGTGGGGGAGAAGATGCTGTAATGCTTGCCTATTGATTTTCCCAGGACTACTGCACCTGTGTTTTGTCTGATGTTCTGCCTGGTTCTCATGTACTGGGCGCGCAACCGTTTCCTTAGCCCGCCAGCGGGAAAGTTATTCATTGGACCTGTATCTGTTTGAAGTTCCTTTATTATGCTTGACCTAACTGTGTATCCCCAGTTCTAACAAAGAACGTGTTTGAGTATGTCTTCAACGCTTTGAAATAAATTTTGCTTTTCTTGAAAACGTGGATTTATTCTCGATGCTTGGGGATCCAACAATAGGGCCTCTTAAATGTGGCATAGCTTGGGGAATCAGTACCTCATACTCCAGTCGTGCCCCCCCCCCAAGTAAAAAAAGAAGAGAAGAGATTGGATTTATCCCCTGCCCTTCACTACCCAAAGGAGTCTCAGAGTGGCTTACAATCTCCTCTCCCTTCCCCTCCCCATAACAGACACCCAGTGAGGTAGGTGGGGCTGAGAGAGCTCTGAGAGAACTTGTGACCGACCCAAGGTCACACCAGCAGCTGCATGTGGAGGAGTGGGGAATCAAACCCAATTCTCCCAAATTAGAGTCCGTACTCGTAATCACTACACCAAACTCATTCCTTATTGTGCCTGTGGACCAAGCTGCCACATTTTATCCTGTGCTCTGGACAGTGCATGCAGTTCCTCCTTCTTCCATTTCATCTGGACAATCAACCTGCAAGAACTGCTGGCCCAAGGTCACCCAGGCTGGGCAGGGCTGAGCAGAGATCTGAACCCAGGGCTCCCACATCCAAGGCCAGCCCTCCAGAGATTACACCCCACTGGCTCTCTGTAGATTCTCTCTACACCACGGCACCTGAATAGTGTGGTCTTAAGCTGCACAAAGGAAACGTTCCCTCCACAAGCCACTTCCCTGTTTTTAACTGCACCAGAATTGAATTAATAGATATCCAATTTATGTCACTTGTATAAAGTATTACCAATAGAGGTTTTCCTGCTTTCTCAGCTTCGTTGTCAGATTGTTACATAGCCTTCGAAATGGGCTCTTCTTCTTCCTCAGAACATCCAAAACTCCTTTTTTTTTACTCCTAATGCAAGTCTTACTGTATCCAGTAAAAGGCTAAGAGAGTCCATAACTCTGTCGTTTTGAATTATATGCTGTCTTTTCCAAAGCCACTTACCAGCATATGTGGAGAAAATATCGATGTGACATAAAGGAAGTAAATGCCAATAGTTTGTGTTAGAGGAACTAATGGCTTTTCACCTGAGAAAAAGGTCCCTAAAGGTTTCCCTGTGGAACTACAAGTGGGGGGAAACATCAGCAGGCTACGGATAGATCGTTTCCCATCCTTTTCACATGTCTATAATCCTCTTTATCCCTATGAAGAGTTGCCAGACAACCCAGTGAAGGTGTGGGTCTCCCACTGCTAGGCCCCACCCCTGCCACCAATCAGCTGGCTGGTGGGGGGACTTAACAGAGAGAAAGGGAGGGCCAGGCTTTGTTACTGGCCCATGTGATGATGTCACTTCTGGCATGCATCAGAAGCAGGGCTCTTTTTATAGCAGGTACTTATTTGCATATTAAGCGACACACCCCTAATGTAGCCAATCCTCCATGAGCTTACAGTAGCTCCTGTAAGAAGAGCTCTGTAAGCTCTTGGAGGATTGGCTACATTAGGGGGTGTGGCCTAATATGCAAAGGAGTTCCTGCTACAAAAAGAGCCCTTCTGATTCAGAAGTGATGTCATCCTGCCAGTGATGTCCAGATGATGCTGGTATTTGGGCAAAACTCTATGGTAGAATCCATTTTTACCATAGAGTTTTTGCCAAAATACCAGAGCGTTGCCCCGACATTGCAACAAGACAATGTCACTTCCAGTGCATGCCAGAACTGACACAGACATATCACCAGTGACGTCACCTGGGCCTCCCACCCGCTCCTGAGCCCCCCATCCTCTGCCGGGCAACCCTACCCCTATCTGACATGCAGCTACTAAACCAACAGTGCAGTCCTAAGCAGTTACACCTTTCTAAGTCATCTGAAGTCAATGGGCCTAGAAAGGTGCCATTCAGTCAGCTGCCCAGCCTTTCTGTGTTCCAAGTGCCAGAGTCTAAGGGTGGGAAGGAGATGATTCAATCGTTTCAAAAACAATCAGTACCACAAAACCAGTCTTTATAATCCTTCAAAACGGGGGGGGGGGATTTATACGCCTTTCTCTCCAATGGGGACTCAAAGCATCATACCTTATTCCCCCCTCCATTTTATCCTCACAAACAACCCCGTGAGGCAGCTCAGGCTGTGAGTGTGTGACTGAGCCAAGGTCATCTAGGTAGCTTCCATGTAGGGTTGCCAACCTCCTGGTGCTGACTGGAGATCTTCTGCTATTACAGCTGATCTCTAGGCAGCAGAGATCAGTTCCCCGAGGGGGGGGGGAATGGCCACTTTGGAAGGTGGTCTCTATGGCATTGTACCCCATCGGAGTCCATCTCCTCCCCAAACCCTGCTCTTCCCTAGACTCCAACCCTCAAATCCCCAGGTATTTCCCAACTAGGCTTGCCAAGCCCCCGCTGGGGGCGGGTAAATTCCCACCCGGGGGGGGCGTTACTTGCCGCTGGCGGATCGGTCCCCGGGGGGAACTCCACCCCCTGCCGGAGGGCATCCCCAGTGTGATGATGTCACCCGGAGGTGACATCATCATGCTGGCCACATTGTGGGGGGGGACACTCTGTGAATCGAGGGGAAACTCTATGGTTTTCCGAGTCACAGTGCCCTGTCCCCAATGTGGGCGATGCGATGACGTCACTTTAGTGATTTGCACGGGCGCAAAGCACACACACAGGGAGACTCCCGACGGAGCCAGGAATCTCCCCACTTTGCAGGTAAGTTGACTTGGCAACCCTATTCCCAACCCAGAGTTGGTAACCCTTGTTGCATGCCAGGGTGATGATTTGAATCCACGTCTCCCAGACCCGAGTCTGGCACTCTGTCTCAGTGCTCTGATGGAAACATCACTTCACTGCTCGGACCTCAGGCCTAAGAGTGCAGAAGGCAGGCCAAAGGCCGGAGACCTGAGCTATGCTGACGATTGAAGGTCTGATTAGACTATACTTTAAATGTGAACCAGGTTGGAGGAAAGCCCCAACCTAACTAGCCTTTAGTGTGTGACCGGCACTCACCTTCAAAATACTGTGTATGGAGGGATGGGGTCTGAGTGCACGCACAGGGGCATAAGAGGCATTGTCATTCTTATTATTCCCTCCTTTCCACCCAACGCCGTTTTGCAAGCAGGAAAGGGCCATGGGTGGTGGGCTGATGGTCTAATTACTGGTTCCACATGTCTGCCCAGGAGATGTGGAACAGGCAGTAAGGCAAACAGCCCCCATTCCCAAGGCTCTTTTCTGCTAGCGAAAGTATGTGGGCTGGAAGGGAGAGAATGAAGGAGCCCATGTCCCTTCACACATGCACTTTTTTGAAGGTGAGCTGCGGTCACACATTAAACTCAAGTTGGGTCGGAGTTTCCCCCAGCTCTGGGTTGGGAACTACCTGGCTTCAAAATACTGTGTATGGAGGGATGGGCTCTGAGTGCACTCACGGAGGCATGAGAGGCGTTGTCATTCTTATTATTCCCTCCTTTCTACCCAATGCAGTTTTGCAAGTGGGAAAGGGCCGTGGGTGGTGGGCTGATGGTCTAATTACTGGTTCCACGTGTCTGCCCAGGAGATGTGGAACAGGCAGTAAGGCAAACAGCCCCCACTCCCAAGGCTCTTTTCTGCTAGCGAAAGTATGTGGGCTGGAAGGGAGAGAATGAAGGAGCCTGCGGTCACACATTAAACTCAAGTTGGGTCGGAGTTTCCCCCAGCTCTGGGTTGGGAACTACCTGGAGATTGTGGGGGCAGAGCCTGGGAAGGGTGGGGTCCGGGAAGGGGAAGGGCTTCAGTGGGATATAATGCCATACAGCCTACCTTCCAAAGTGGCTATTTTCTCCAGGTGAACTGATCTCTGCTGCCACCCCTAACATATGTAATCAGACCATGATAGTCTGGTGGTAGGGAAGCCGAACATACCCAGTCACCCTGACTAATGGCAGAGGTTCTGGGAGCATCATATTAGCCACAAGGGATAGCTAGGGGCTCTGGGGCAAGTGATGCTCTGTCTTTTTGGTGCTTGGGGGGGGTCAACAGTGGGAGGGCTTCTAGTGTCCTGGCCCCACCGGTGGACCTCCTGATGGTACCTGGTATTTCTGGCCACTGTGTGACACAGAGTGTTGGACTGAATGGGCCTTTGGCCTGATCCAACATTGGCATCTCTTATGTTCTTATATCAGCTAGCAGCATCCAATTTGCCCACTGGTATTAGTGATCGCCAAGATTCCCAGACCAAGAGGATTATGGGTCCTGTGATGGAAAAGTCTATAGTTCTCATGTTTGATTAGCAGCCCAAAGTGCAGAGAACAGGGAATTTTTGCCAGAGTCATAGGAATATGGAATCATACCAGGTGGTGACTCACTGTCTCTCCAGCAATCATAGACATTTTATAGGGATTTCTCACCTCCAGGTGAGATTTCCTTACAGAACTTTGCCATGTTGCATCCTGCATATTCCCCTTTCTTAAATGTTCATATATCCAATGTCCAATATAACTACTCTTTGGCCAGGGAGTGCTTCTACATGACTGAAAGACATGTGAGGTTCTTAAAATGTCATCGTTTACAGAACTGTGAGAAGGTTTGGCCCGTGTCAGACCCATGAGGGAAATTGTAGCTAAGACCAATGACAAATGTTTTATGACCCTTTGGAAAAAAATTAGCATTTCCGTATGCTTGAGAAGGCCCATAAATCTGGTGAGTGGCCAATACAATGGACAACTCTTAGCTAACTGAGAAAGATGATGCCAGTTGTAACATTTGGAAAGTATCAGCCCTGTCCTATGAGGATGGTGTTAAATCTACGAGGAGGTTCCCCCAAAACGTATGCCAATCACACTGTTTAATGAAAAGACTACCTAATCCTTCAGGATAATATGAAAACACAGAGGCGCACACACCTAGTTTTCCCGTAGAGTTGGGTGGGGTGGGAAAAGAAAGAGAGAAAAAGCTGAGGGCGTATGTCTTTCCTAAGTGATTGGGTGGAAAGTCTGACTAAGGCCGCATTTGTAATCTCCTTCATATAATCTCTCCAAAGGCAAAAGTATCAGTTCCTCTTATAATAACTTGGTGTTTCACCAATGGGATGGTGTGAATAGAATTAACGTTGAGGGAAACTTTTAACATCCTTCCACGAGAATTCCAAAAAGCGAGTTTTCTAGTTCTTGAGATCCTGGTAGTTCCCACATAAAACTGGGGGAAACCAAAGTCATTTCCACCATCATGCAGTCAGTTCTGCAATTTCCTGTCAACTGTATCTGAAATGAGGTTGTTCAAAGTCTCAACTCCACCACTGTGGAATGAAGTTTTCCAGTCTTCCCAGAATCCTCATCTATATTGTAGTGATCATTGTAATTTAGAGATACATCCTTATTGGAAGATAGAGGATGGGAGTTTACAGGGGATCCCTGCTGTTTAGGAGGTAGAAGCTGCAGACAGTAAGACTTGGATAGCATTCAAAGAACCCAGGAGAATGCTGTGTTTGTTTGGCAATAAAGGCCCCTGCCACTCGGAGGAGAAAATGCATGGCCAAAGTGCGGCTTTTGGAAGCCGCACCAAAATAGACACGCCGTGGCGGGATCACATGGATCCCCTGAGCTGCGGTGCCGTTGCTCCCCGGCACGATCAGATGCAGGAAGACACAGTCGGAGACCGAGGCAGCCGGCTGCGCATGCGCCCGCATGCGCAGCTCGGCCAGGAGCCGGGGATGCGCCGGTAGAGGGACATGCCGGCGACCACCTCTGTAGGTGGTTCTTTTTTGCTGCAGGTTTTCGGGGGTAGGGACGGATCGGGGACAGGTGCGCACCACTTCCCAGATGTTGCGGTGAAATCGCGCCCATTTGCTGTGCCTCCGATCCGTCCCTCTCCCGGGCCAAAACCCTCCGTGTGACCGGGACCAAAGTATTTTACTTTAGTCTGGTTGAACCCTAACCTTTTACACCACCTTTGTGAGTACTCCAAGCTTCTGAGCTTGCTTTCACACCAGCCAAGGTCCTTGTAGAAGACTCACAGTACTTGTTAAACTTGTTGCTGGCAGAACCATGTGGATAAAAGGCCTTACAGAAAACCCAAGGAGTTTGACAGTGACTATTCTGAATATATCTGGTGTTATCTACCTTTCTTTACCAAGCACTACACATATTACAGTCTGGGTATTCTAAGAATTCAGCTGCCAAACGTTTCCTGGTTCATCCCCGCACAAACATCTCAAAATGTATGAAGAAGGGAGAAATTATCACAAGATCTTTACTGCTTGGTTTTAGTGCTGATGATTAAATGCAGGAGGATGACAGGAAAAGACAGACTTTGTTCCAACTCCAAGTGAAGGAGAAAGAAAATAACAGGAACAACGCTTATGAATGTGGTGGCTTCCCCCCATATTTTAGCTAGAAGATAATTGCAAATTGTATTAGTAATAACAGGGAACATTTTTTTGCCTCAAGAGCAACAAAGTAACTTGTTTAACAGTTACAGTTGCCTCTTACAAGGGTTTTTCCTCCTTTAAAATTAAATATAAGGTTTCTAGGCTTTTTAAAAACTTTAAGTTCTAAGCCTAGTGCCCAAGCAGAGCTAAACATACCCACTTAACTGGTTTCATAATCACTTCACACCCACCAAGTGGCAAATGCATTCTTGTTATTGTCCTCATGCTCCACCACTCAAGTATGGGTTTGGAAATGGCAGAGCTCCTTCTAGAACTTAACTCCATGAGGAGAAGCCCACCACACAGAAAGAAATTGCATTTGTTTGCAACGATTTCCTCTCTGAAATAGCCTGAGATGCCAGGGAGGGCCACTGACATCCAGATGCTGAAATTAATCCAAGAATGTGCCACATCGGCTTCTGAATTATACAGTTTTGTGACAGGTAAGTCTATGACCTTTATATGGCACATTATGGGTCTCTGGGAATTTTTCTAGATGCGGATGAGAAGATTGTAGGGCAGCTCACACACATTACCTGAGATCTTCTGGCAAGTCCCATGGTAACGTGCTTCTTTATCCTTCCCTTCTTCGGTAGCCAGGACTTTTTTGTTTAGGGGGCATTTAATTTTTTAAGGAGGCAGTTAAATTACAGTTAATTAAATTAATCTGAATGCCTGTCTTTGAAGGGGGAGGCTCTGAGCCTGTTTCTAGTCATTCCTTTCACCCCTTGCTTTCAACACGCCCGGCAGTCCCCGGGGGGGGGGGGAACAGCTCACAGGGCATTTAATTTCCTTCAGAAGGCATTTAAATGCCTTTTGAGTTCTCTTCCACAGGGCAGGAAAGCTTAGAAGGGCCCTCAAGAGCAGACCATCAATACATCTCCAACAATCCCCCTTTCTGCTAGCCCAGTCCTGCTGTTTACCACCTAGGTCGTGGTGAGACTTTTAAAAGCATTCCCATGAGCAGGGCTCTTTTTGTAGAAAAAGCCCAGCAGGAACTCATTAGCACAATAGGCAACACCCAACCACAGGAACACATTAGCATATTAGGCCACACCCGACAGCACAGCTCATTAGCATATTAGGCAACACCCCATGCCTTCCCTTGGCTTGTCTGGGTGCTCCACGGCTGCGGGGAGCCCGGGCAAGCCCCCCCCTTGAAGGGAAGGGAAGGCAGTTTAAACTGCCTTCCTTTGGCTTGCCTGGGCGCCCCGCAGCTGCAGGGAGCCCGGACAAGCCGGCCCTTGGACAGGCTGGGGAAGGCATGGGGAGGCACACAGAGGTTTGGGCTGTAGTGGGCGTGGCCAACTCTGAAGCCAGCCGGAACTCTGTTCCTGTGTGTTCCTGCCCAAAAATAGCCCTGCCCATGAGCCTTTGGGAAGCAGCAGCAGCGGTGGTCTCTCCTCAAAAATAAAACTTCTGGCATGGCTATTTGTGGGACAGGGCTTTTAATTAAGGTGTAAGGGCCCCAAAATGCCCCACTGTAGCTATGGGCCTGTTCCGAAGAGATAGGGGAACACACGTCATTCTCCACTTTTCCATTGTATGCTCCTCACCAGAACCCTATGAGGTAGGTCAGGCTGAAACTGAGTGTCTGGCTCAAGGTCACCCAGTGCACTTCGTGCTTGAGTGAGGATTGGAAGTTGGGTCTCCCATATCCCCTACTGATACCAGTGCTGGCTGGCTCTCACACTTTGCTCTCTCCAGTCCAAAGGCTTCTCTCTGGGTTGGCAATGGATAGGCCAACCAGCACTTTTCAGTTTTCTAGCCACTTCTCCGTATATGACAGCTTCTTCCCCATGGCTATCAAATCAAGGGCAGCTGTCAGATCATGCGGAATCAGCCTGTTTGAAAGTATTGAGTTCAGAAATCTCTTCTTTGTAGAGCACGAAGACCCCACTGAATTGGATCAAAGCGCCATCCAGTTTTGCAGACAATCTCCAAGGCAGTGAGCCAAATGTCATGGGAAGCCCACAAAGAGGTCATGAAAGGCAAGCCACCTCCTCAAATTATTTAACACCCAGGCAGCTGATATTTAGAAATATACTGTTCCCTCTGAACATGAGCAATGGTCCTCAGGTCTTGGAGAGCCACTGTAAGATGGAACCCTTGTAGATGAACTGGCAGTCTGATAAGGCAGCTTGTACCACCATCTTCAACGTGATTTGCTTCACGCTGAGCTGATACTGCTATTCAGAAATATTTTTTAACTCATTTGGTTGTATGCTTGTGGCTGGTTTTAAGCTTTTTTTAATGCTTGGTCTTATTCATAGTTCAGTGTCATTTCTATTTTTTGATACTGGATTATTGGCTACTGCAACGTGAGAACATCAGTGTTTTAAGGAAGTGAAGAAAGTTGCACGAACGCAGCATTCCGTAAGCTTAGCCAAAACGAGAAAGGCCAGATTCAGACGCTTGCCAGAGTCAGAAATGGAGCGCGGATACGATTCAAAAGCCAGTCCCAAAGAGGAAGGTTCAGGGAAGCCCCCTGCTTCAAAAGAGAAGGTGTTGCGCTGTTCCAGGGAAAACTTGGAGATGTTCCTCGACCTTTGAGCCAGCACACATGTTATTCCCTTCATACGGAGGCTGCCGAAAACTGCCTTTATGGGATTTGCTTCCAAGAAAGTATCCATTAGAGTGGGGCTGTATTTATGGTTCAGAAAAGAGAACCACCTGATACAAGAATTTTAAAAAAATCAGTTAGTGCATGTTGCTCTTACTAGAGAAGCAAAATGTTGTAGCATGGTCAACAGATGCCGTCGATGTCCACAAGATACCATCCCAAACCTCGTAAGCTGAAAAGTTTCCAACTGTCTGCTCTACAGGGAAACACTCAGCACATGTAGAAACTCCGAGAAAGGGAGAAAAGTACCTCTTTTTGTTTGTTTGCAACTATTATAAATAGTAGACCATAGTGTGTGCAAAAACGTGGGTGTATCATTTTAGCCCCTCGATCCAAGCCATGGCCTGTTTCTCAGACTGTTAGAGCACGGCCTAGCACACGTGCGCCATCGTTTTCATTCCATCTCTCATCCTTGTTAGCAAAGTTTTATTCTTCCCTGTGGTGTAACATGCATCAAAAAAGGAAAATAAACAAATAATTCAGGCTTCCATCCAGTGAGTGCTGGAATTAAAGCCCTGTTTGGTTTACTGTACAAGCTTCCAGGCCAGCAAGGAGAAAGCCAGGTTCCAGCAAACTATAAAATCTGTGGCTTGAAGCAGGACTCATAACTCACCCTCTTGGGGGGTTACATCATTATTTACATAGAAAATACGTCTCCTATCGATAAATCAGTTCCATTAAATCAGGGGTAGGACCTTATGTTTTGACAGCAGAAAGTCTTGAATAAACTACAAGATGCAGGAGTCTAAAGCAGTTGATCTGCGGAGTCTCATTGTTTTAATGGCACCTTGACAACGTTCGTTTATTTTTCCGTTTCGTTCATCTGATTGAATGTCGCCAGGTCCAGTTATCCAAGTGAGCAGGTGAGCCAGCCAACTCTTGGACACATTTTCTAATTGTGTTGAAGCAGGCATCTTTGGCAAGCTACTTGAAATGGGGTGCCCTGGCTGGCAGCTGTACAGCAAGAGAACATTCTGGAATAGAAATGCTGACATAGTACCCTTCGAAGATGTCAGTTGGGTTTCCAACTGGTGAGAACTGGTATGATGTTGTTTTCCAACTGGTGAGAACTGGTATGATGTCATAGTTAGAACATGGGCCTATGGCCTGGGGGAACTGAGTTCAAATCCCCACTCTGCTATGAGTCTCACCGGGAGGCCTTGGGCCAGTCACGCTCAGCCTAATCTGAGCCAGTTTGGTGTAGTGGTTAAGAGCATGGACTCTAATCTGGGAGAACTGGGTTTGATTATTCCCCATTCCTCCACATGCTGGTGTGACCTTGGGTCAGTCATAAGTTCTTTCAGAGCTGTTCTCTCAAGGGCAGTTCTTGAAAGACTCTCTCTCTCAGAGGCCCCTACCTCACAGGGTGTCTGTTGTGGGGAGGGGAAGGGAAAGGAGATTGTAAGCCACTCTGAGACTCCTTCAGGTAGTGAAGGGCGGGATATAAATCCAACCTCCTCCTCCTCATCTGACTCATACAGCTGTTGTGTATGTATTCTTTCCTGAGCTCCTTAGCATGTATTCTCTCCTGAGCTCCTTAGAGAGTAAAAGCTGGGATAAAAATATAATAATGACTAACAGGTCCATGATTATGTGAAGTTTATAGTTCTTAACCACATCCATAGTTCCAGAACAATCGTATTCTAATTAAGGTACTGTAGGTCCATTGAAGCACTGTATGCATGCAGATGTGCAGACAGATGGCTAAAGCTGGGGGGAAAGACCTATAGAAGCAGTCCTGTACCATCGATTAGAACCTACTAGGGTCACCACCATCCACTTAAGTTGTGCAGATCTCCCAGAATTCCAACTGATCTCCAGATGACAGAGATCAGTTACCTTGGAGAAAATGGCTGCTTTGGCAGGTGGACTCTATGGCACGACCCCTTGCTGAGGTCCCTCTCCTCCCCAAACTCTGCCCTGCTCTGGTTCTACCCCCACCCCCCAAATCTCCAGGTATTTCCCAATCAGGAGTTCACAACCCTATGACCAACCCAAATGTCATAAAATACTAAGTACACTTTTGAATGCTTTGGATCTCTTCATCACATGACTGTTCAATAGCAAATGGGGAGGGAGGAGCGATCAGGCCTGTAGCCAGGAATTTCTAAGTTAGGGGGCATTTTAATTCTTCGGGGGGCACTGGCTAAATCAATTAAAGGTAACTCACGCACTTCTGATGGCCCCAGAGAGAAGTGTGGTGCAGGGGGAAGGCAAGGAGAAATGGCAGTAGAGGGGGAGTTCATGGCGGCCACTGCATCTTGCCAGAGAGTGGGGGGTGGCCTAAAAGAAAGTTGGGGGCCTTGGCAAGAAGTTGGGGGGCCGGGCCCCAAAATGCCTCATTGTAGCTACGGGCCTGGGAGAGATATAGATATTTCTGGGCTTGATAGAAGTCCTCCTCATTCTGCAGCTTCTAGAAAACTTTAAGCTGAGTATAAGAAGTATTGTAAACTAGATGAGACGGTGCCAGATGCCAAATGCCTGGTGAATCTGGATGACCCCAGAGTGTGGTTAGATATAATAAGTAACAGATTTCACAAATCAGATGAAAAGGTAAAAGTGAAATAAGTCAAGCACATAAATTAGCAAATGTATGCAAATCAAGCAAGCTGGCACAATTGTAGTGCTCTAGAACGTGGCCGGCCTTTTTTGAAATAGAAGCAGGTGAGCAAAGAGCTGGAATGCACGTTCAGATGTCACATGAAGCCTGCCTTGTCAGACCATTGGTTTCTCAAGGCCGATGTTGTCTAATCTAATTGCTAGTGGATCTCCAGGGTCTCAGAGAGAAGTATGTCATGTTGCCTACTATCTGATCCTTTAAACGAGAGATGCCAGGGATTGGTCCTGGGACCTTCAGCATGGAAAGCAGATGTTCTGTCACTGACTCTATCCCACTTTCCTGGCTTTCCACAAACTAGGCAACCCTGAACTATTCAGGAGGGCTTTTTAATACAGGCAGCATAGCCTGATCTTGTCAGATCTTGGAAGCTAAGCAGGGTCGGTACTTTGATGGGAGGCCACCAAGGAAGACTCTACAGAAGGCGGCACTGGCAAACTGCCTCTGCTTAATTGTACTTTGAGAAATCTCCTTGCTGGGGTCACCATAAGTTGGCTGCGACTTGAGGGCATTTTACACACACACACACACACACACACACGGGCTGTACTGAAATGAAATGGATCTGAAAGATGCTTTGGCAGAGGGCTAAGGACTGTGGACTATTATAAAGTACTGAGACTGATGCGGAGTAGCGTGATAACAGCTCATACTTTATTGGTTACATTGAGAACTTGAGATGCTTAGTCTGGCCCAAGGCCAGCTTTTATCCCCATCGCAACCCACACCCAAACACACACCTACACCCATGATACACTATTTACAGTGCACTAGAGTCCCATAGGTCCTTACTCGGATCCTAGCCCTCTGATAGGTGCGGGCTAGGATCTGTTCGGGCTATTGTCTCTTTGAGAGAAGCTAGGGCCCTTCGCATGGCCACATGCGGACCCGACCACGCATTCGGTCAAACTTGGTACACAACAACTATACTACTGTGCTCAGTTTGTTGTTGTAAGCATGCTCTTGCTATGTCATTTCTGGATCGTTTAACATGCCATTAGTAAATGCTTGTGCTTTATTTCTGGTTGTTTTCAAATTTCTGCAATGGAAACTTTATTGCCCTGTTTCACTGAAGGTCCCACGTGGTTGATTGTATTTCACTTGAGCCCATCTGGGAAGGCCGGGATACAAATCTAATAAAATAAATAAATAAATAAATAAATATACGATGCACCCTGATTCTCAGTGAGAATGGTGGACTATAAATATCATAGATAAATACATAAACCTAAAGGAAGTTTGTCAAACTTACACTCTCTCCTATTCTGACTTTTCAAAACCCCGCTGGCTCAGTTCATATTCTGTTCACCAGTGTTGAAAATAGAACCAGTTTTTTTTGACAATCTGTTAATCTGTTTTTCAACCAGTTTGTGGATTTTCAGCAGGTTACTTCACCATATTGTTATACAATTGCATATCTGCATTCTCACATAATTTTAATGAGTTCTACTTAACAACATGCCATGTTGGATCAGGCCCATCCAATCCAACACTCTGTGACACACAGTAGCCAAATCCCAGGTGCCAACTGGAGTTCCTCCAGGAGGACCAGAACTCCAGAAGCTCTCCCCCTGCTGCCCCCCCCAAGCATCACTGCCCCAGACACAGTGTTCCATCTATACCTTGTGGCTAATAGCCACTGATGGACTTCTGCTCCATATGTTTATCCAATCCCCTCTTGAAGCTATCTATGCCAGTAGCTGCCACTACTTCTTGCAGCACTGAATTCCACGTGTCAATCACTCTTTGGGTGAAGAAGTACTTCCTTTTATCTGTTCTAAGCTTACTGCTCATTAATTTCATTGAGTGCCCGTGAGTTCTTGTACTATGAGAAAGGGAGAAAAGTACTTCTTTTTCAACCTTCTCTGTCCCATGCATAGTTTTGTAAACATCTATCATGTCACCCCCTCAGTCATTTCTTCAGGCTGAAGAGCTCTAACCTCTTTAACCTTTCCTCATAGGGAAGCTGTCCCATCCCCCTAATCATTCTAGGCCCCTGCCACACGGCAGGGAAAAGACGGGGCGAAGCGCGGCTTTTAAAAGCCGCACCAAAAAAGGAACGCCGCGGTGGGATCCCATGGATCCCGGTAGCCGCGCTCCGTTGCTCCCCTGCACGATCAGATGCCGGGGAGGAAGATACTAGTCGGAGGGGGAGGCTGCCGAACTGCACATGCTCGAGCATGCGCAGTACGGCAGGGGGCCGGGGATGCGACGGTGGCAAGACGCGCCGCTGATCCCACAGCCAGGATGAAGCGGACCAACCAGATGAACCACCGAAGTTAGGTGGTTCATCTTTGACGTGCTTCATTGGGGGAAGGGCTGGATTGGAGGCGGGAGCGCGACGCCAGGCAGATGTTGGCGTGGGATCGCGCCCGTTTGATGCGCTTCCAATCCGGCCCGCTCCCGGCCCAAACTGCCTCGTATGAACCGGGCCCTAGTTGCCCTTTTCTACGCCTTTTCCAATGCTATAATATCTTTTTTTGAGGTGCGGTGCCCAGAACTGTACACAGTATTCCAAATGTGGCCACACCATAGATTTATGCAGGGGCATTACGATACTGGCTAATTTGTTTTCAGCTGCCTTCCTAATAATCCCCAGGAAAGCAGTTGCCTTTTTTACTTCACTGTGCTGCTGCTCTGCTCAGCTGGCCATCGTTTAAAAAGACAGTTAAATCAGTTGCAAGCAACATAAATCAGTCACAAGTACCTACTGTGCTTTTTTTTAAAAAAAGCCCCCCCCTTCAGTGTTTGTCTAAGTAGTCCTTAGAAACAATGATGGCTGCCAATCTGATCAGATCAGTAGTGTTTTTGAGCATACATAAAACAAAAAACAGCGCAAACCTGTTGGGCAAGCATTTGAGTCATTTGGAGCCCAAATAAGCAGACCTGGTGATCAGCTCACGTTTGATCTGTTGGAGAAGCGGCAGCCGGCTAAGAGTCTAATCACTGTAAATATCGCTGAAAGAGTAGTTTAGTCCACTTGTACCCTAGGGGGATGGAGCTGCGGTGGCTCAAGTGGTTAAGACGCTGAACTGCAGGCTGTGGAAGGTTGGTAGCTCGGCAGTTCGAAATCCAAGTGCCCTATGACGGAGTGAGCTCCCGTCTCTAGTTCCAACTCCTGCCAACCTAGCAGTTCGAAAGCAAGAAATTGCAAGTAGATAAATAGGTACCACTTCGGTGGGAAGGTAACAGCGTTCCGTGCGCCTTGGTGTTTAGTCATGCCGGCCACATGACCACGGAAACGTCTTCGGACAGCGCTGGCTCTTTGGCTTTGAAACGGAGATGAGCACCGCAACCCTAGAGTCGGACTCGACTGGCTTTCGAGCAAGGGAACCTTTACCTTTACCTTTTTACCCTAGGGGGAGATGTGGAACATTCTCTAGTGTTTAAGGTTTATTGAATATTTTTCTCTTGCAGTTTAGCCTACCTCTTGTTGTTTTCTCTCTCTGCTGTGTGTTGTATGTGTTACTGCATGTAGTAGTTAAGAGCGGCGGACTCTAATCTGGAGAACTGGGTTTGATTCTGCTCCTTCACGTGCAGCGAGCTGGGTGACCTTGTGTCAGTCACAGTTCTCTGAGAGTTGTTCTCTCAACAGCAGTTCTCTCAGAGTTCTCTCAAAAAATGCTCCACCCCCCTAATCATCTTCGTTGCCCTCCTCTGTGCTTTTTCGAGCTTTGTAATGTCCTTTTTGAGACACAGTGACCAGAACTGTACACAGTATTCCAAACGAGGCTGCACCATAGATCTATTCAGAGGCATTACAATATTGGCCATTTTATTCTCAATCCCTTTCCTAGTAATCCCTGTCATACAGTTTGCCTTTTTCACCACTGCAGCATACTGGGTTGACACACTTTCATTGAGCTATCCACTACAACCCCAAGATCTTTTCCCCTCTCAGTCTCAGCAATTTCAAACCATATTGGCCTATACTCAAGGTTGGGTTTTTTTGTCCCAATGTGCATCACTTTACACTTTATATTCACCAACAATGACCTTCATTTGCCATATTGCTGCCCATTCACACAGTTTGTGGAGGTCCTTTTGGAGCTCTTCACAGACTCTATAAAGGACTCAATCAAAGGAAGCCACAAAGGCCCTCAGTTTGCAAGACCTGAGCAAGGCTGTTAACAAAAGGGCATTTGAGAGGACATTAATTCATAAAGGTGGCTGGAAGTCAGAAGTGATTTGATGGCACTTAACACACTATTCCTTGGAACCATTCCTCCTGAAAGCTTCTTACGGGCAATTGCCATGAGGTCGGATCCAGGCTAAATGTTCTTCTAGTGGAAGAGGAGGCATAAATTTCTGCCAATTTCCGCTTCCTGCTGCAGACTCCCAAACTGGCCCCCATGCTGTCCCCGTGACCACTGAGAGGGTGGGACTGGAAGGGGAATTCCAGGGATCCAAGTCAGCTGGAAGGCCCCTGATGCCGGCACCATGCTGCAGTGATGGAACACATTGGGTGCGGTCAGATGGCGTGCTGAGAGCAAGTTAAACTGCTCCGGTTCTAACCGGATTATATTTGATCTGGATAATCGCGATCGCACTTACCTCCCTTATCCCGCCTCACAGTGCAGTCATGTTGCTCCCCGGCGTCTACACTACCAATGTGCAGGAGCGTGCTTCGGCGGGTTTTTAATTTTTTGCTCAGTTTGTGCATGCGCATAGGCGCCCCTCCGTAGAATGGGAGGGGACTATCATGGCACATGCGCAGAACTACCAGGGCGAATCAATCCAACCCCTCCAACAAAAGACTTCCCTTTAAAAGTTTGACTCGAAAATGGCCTCCGTGAGATCCCAAACTCATCTAAACTCTAAAACAAGTGACCGTTTAAATGTTGGTTTTCTAAACACAGTAGCAGAGCTCTGCCTATGTGCACACCGCCAACGCATTAAAAATGGCGGGCAAAAAGCAGAAGCCTTGGGCAGCTTTCGAGCGGGGAGGGGGTTTAAACCGGAAGTGGCTTGACACCGGAGGAGCGATCACACAGGGAGAAAATGTGGCTTTAAACGGGAGAGCTGAGAAAACACCACTTTGGGACCTGGTAACAAAATACTCCGGGTTAAAGCGGTTTTGAGCTGGAAACCGACGGCTGGGGATGGGAGGCAGATGTTGACTGTGTGATCGTGCATATAAAATCTGTTTCTGAAGCGTGATGACACCAGATCAAATGGCATGTCTGAACGCACCCATTGACTATTAAAAAGTTCTAATGCAGTTCTGCACTGCAGCCACTAGGGGTGCAGGGTAGGTAGACCCCAGTAAACAGGCATTCTGACTCTGCTGGCCAGGACAGGGTTGCCCACTCTGGGTTGAGAAATACCTGGAGATTTTGGCGGTGGAGTCAAGGTAGGCGGGGTTTAAGGGTAGGAGGGACCTCATTGGTATATAATGCCACGCAGTCCACCTTCCAAAAGAGCCATTTTTTCCAGGGGAACTGGTCTTGGCTGTCTGCAGATCAGTTACAATAGCGAGAGATCTCCAGGTGCCATCTGGAGGTTGACAACCCTAGGCCAGGACTTTCTGCAAAGTTTACTAGGTGGCTGAGGGAAACCCTTGCTTCTCAAACTTTGTTAAGCCCATCAGCCAAGCCAGCACTGGAGCAAGGCAATACCAGCCAGGACAAGCTACAGTCATTGCCAGGAAGCAGCCTCCTAATAAGGTTGCTATTTCCAGCAGTCCACGGAATCCCTCTTCCTCTAGTTCCACCCAGCTCCATAGTTTTGTCTGCACAGCCAAATCTTGCAAGGCGGCAGGCCCAGTTAGTATGTGGTAGAATTTTTTTAAAAAAACCCTTTGTTGTCTTTCCCTTAATTTCTCTATCTCTTTTTCATACTTTTTGCCATTTTTCTATCTGTATTTTTGTTTCCCCCCCCCCTCCTTATTTTTCAGTCTTGGTCTCAACTCTCAACTCTTTCTGATCCTTCCTGGTTGGCAACTTAGAACATACTTAGTAGTATAACATCAAACCTTTTTTAATATTAATATTTTCCCGTAATCTATCAAAGCGGTGAAAGGATTTTTATTTATTTATGCTCCCCCCCGCCCCGCCTCCACCCTTTGCATGCATGATAACCAGAGGTCATTTCGGGGGGGAACACAGTTCCCCCGGGTGAGGTGCAGGAGGGCGGGGCACATGATGAAGCCCCGCCCCCTGCTTCCGGCCGCCCCACTTCCAGCCCTCATTCAGCCAGGAGGAGGCAGGAGAAGAGGGAGGGTAAGTTGCTTCCTCCCCGCCTCTCCCCACCCCTGCCTGCCTGGGGCCAGGGAGGGCCTTGGCAGGGCTTCCTGGCACTCCCACTGGCCTTGCAGGTCCACCGCCGGGTCCCTGATGTCAGGGGGTGTGGCATATGCTAATGAGTTATGCTAATGAGTTCCCCTAGCTCTTTTTCTACGAAATGACCCCTGATGATAACAGAACACTAATCTGCCTTCCTGGTAATAAATGAGGTAACACGTGAGGAACAGAAGCCAGAACTTCGCTTAGCTTCCACTGCAAAGAGCATGTGTGTGGGGTGTCTGGAGAGAACCTGGACCAGGATATTCCGATTCCCTGCATTTTTGGCCCTGGAATGTCCATAATCATCCTGAAGCTGGTGGCCAATGTTGAGATTCCTGGTCTTATTTATTGATTGATGTTAGGCCTGCCACAAGGGGACAGACAGATGGACATGTGGATTCCTTTATTACTGTAGGTGACAGCCAGCCGAGTGATTTGTTTTGTTACATTTGGTTGGGGTCAGGCCCAGATGGAACCTTTGTCCAGAGGCCCACGGAGGCTCTCAGCAGCCCTGGCTGTTCCGGAGGGTTCCCCCATCCCCCAGTCCCAGCTCTTCAGGGAGATCAGTGGGCTGCTGTGGGAATGGGGAGGCAGGGACGTTCTCTTCTACTGACAGAAGCAACTGGCGTGAGCAGAAAATTTAGACTGGCTCCAACCCAAAGTATATGCAAATACAGGGCTTTTTTTGTAGAAAAAGCCCAGCAGGAGCTCATTAGCATAACAGGCCACACCCAACAGCAGGAACTCATCAGGACTGGCTACATTAGGGGTGTGTGGCCTAACATGCAAAGGAGTTCCTGCTACCAAAAAAAGGCCCTGGGTTTTGACAACAAAGTAAACAGAATAAGAAGCAAAAGGCGGGTGTGGCTGGATGACCACACTTCTGGTAACATGTGGGGTGTGGCCTAATATGCTAATAGTTTCTGATGTTGGGTGTGGCCTATTATGCTAATGAGTTCCTGCTGGGCGTGGCCAACTCGGGAGCCAGCCGGAACTCCGTTCCTGTGCGTTCCTGCCCAAAAATAGCCCTGTGCAAATATGTTCTTTTCCATGAAAAGAAGCCTTGAGGAGTTGCAATTTTGAATGGAGGAAAGCCCAAAGGCATTTCATCCTTACCTTTGGCTGTTTCTTGGCTCAAAATTGTCTTGTTCTTCATCTTTCTGTGGGCTTCCATGCAGCAATTCTAAGTGGGAATTGGTCTGAGGAAGGATTAAGCTCCACTTCTCCAACCTTGCTCTAGTCAAAACTACAGCATCCAGAAGCTGTTTTTCATTTTTTTAAAAAGTTGTTTTATACATATTTGTGTACAAGGTGAACTTTGACCGTTACTTGATTGCATCAACTTTTCTTAGGGCTTATGGCTTTATCCAATGATTTATGGCAATTCCAGAGGGTGCATGCTGTGCTGATTCCTAAAGTCAAATATCATGGAATCTGGAATTGAGTTTTTCAGCTGGGTATTCCTGCTCTCAAAAGGAAATGAAAGGGAGGATCAAAGCGATATATCATCTTCTCAATGAGCTCCCGAGGAAATGATTTGTGTAATGCTAATAGCATTGGCTGCCCCTTGGAAGGGGACCATTACAAACTCTGACCAGTGCATGGAAACAGATGGAACATTGGCCCATTACGCATAGACATCTTACTGCAGATTTTCAGAGTAGTAAGCCTCTAATCTTGACTTTGGATTCTGTGCCCACCTTACGCACCATTCTTTTTCCTCCAGTTTATTTATTGTGCAGCTACAATAAAAACTCGCACTTTTCGAAATCGGGGTGGAACGTCACTTGTGATATGTGGGGGGTGGTGTCCAAAGGTTTTTTCCTTTCGATTTATGCAATTGCCTTCTCGCAGCAGCTGCACAGTAGCGTCCAGCAAGCACCTTCCATTTAAATCCTTGAGGTTCAGGGTTTGTGCATGTATTTTAGTGTTAGTTTGTTGAAAGAAGGGAACAGAAATGAACACAGGCAAAGGAGAAAAAACCGATGTTGAAATTGACAAGACTTTTTTTTTTTTAACTGACAAGCAGCTGCGAAGCCCCGTTTTCCATATTGCGGAACACTAGGGGATTCTCCGCTATGTTATCAGCCACTGTGAAAATGAAAAAGAGTCACATAATTTTATAATATGGGAGAACATGTTGAGTGTACAGAATGCACACAGCACTGCAAGCTGTGATCACTGGCAACATGGTGTGTGTGTGTGCATGTGTGCCTCTGCAATGTCAGCTGCAATTCCACCATGCTTTGCACAGGGCTGCAATTTGTATGGGGGAAGAGTCTCCTGGCAGAAGCTCTAGAGAGCTTTTTTAGTCTTGTGCCACTAAATTGGGGGGGAAATGGGCGGGGGATATTTTTGCCAATGACCTAGCGCAGCTGCATAGTAACGCTGAATTCCTGCCCTTCCTGCCCTTTACGTGGTTTTCTCTTTGTAATTCTCTAATTTGATTCTGCAAACTGGTTGTGAACTTGACAGTTTTTAAAAGCCTGTCTTGTGCAGATTGCAGTCTGTCCTCCAAATGAATAAGTCCCAAGAGATTCTTAAATTCAGCGGTTTGCAGAAGCGCCATGTGGCCCCGCTACCATTATAACGTTAGGCTTCTGGAGACTGTTCACTAAAGTATTGAAGGGGAATTTTTTTTTAAAAGCTTTAGGCTCCCCATCCCAGTCTCTTTCTCTCTTTACATCTCATGTCAATTTCATTCTGCGCTAATCATCCCCCCCTTTATTTTGTTTGCATGCAGCACTGAAATCACCCCCCCCCACTGGGGATGTTTGCCTTCTCTCTGATCCGCCTTTCAAGTCAATGCCAATAGGGAACCAGGGGTCATTTCAAAGAAAAAGAGGTGCAGGAGCTCATTAGCATAACTCATTTGCATATGCCACATCCCCTGACATCACCAGAAGTGTGCCAGAAGGCAACATCCACCGCTCAGGCTGCACTGGACTGTTTTGGATTGCTAGCTATTGGGGGGGGGGGCGTGCAGATCTCTCCTCGCAGAGGAGAGAGAGCTTGTACCTGAAAAAAACTTGGTCTTAAAGGTGCCACTGGACTGTTTTGGACCGGGGGGCTGGAGGGGGGCTCTGCAACTTACCTGGCTGCTTCTTGCTGTAACTGAGGGCTGCTGGGAGCAAAGGGTGGGGCTTGTTACATGTGCCCGCCCCTGGGCTCTTTACTGCCGGAGCTCCGCTCCTGTGCGCTCCTGCAGGAAATGACCCCTGCAGGGAACTAAACCTTGCACAGCTTCTTTTAAACCCCCCCACCCACATTTTAATTTGTCTTTTATTCAGTGATCCGAGACTAGTCATAATCTCATAAAGTTAGGCTCATGCCACTTGTAGGAAAAAATTAAAATGAGGGGAAATGGAGCTTGTACACTGATGAAAGGGGAGGGTGGTAGAAGGTGCAGAGTGGGCAGAATGACCTTGATGTGGGCAGGGGAGTGACCTTTGAGGGGGCAGCAAAACAGTGTGTGTGTGGGAAATCTGAGAGAATCTGTATGCTTTTTAATTACCTTAGGCTAGGAAGTGAAACAAGGGGAAAATCGGCACAAAAGCACTTTTGGAAAACCCGAGGAACCAGCAACCAGGAAGCAAACTGAGTGCTGAATTGAGGGAAATAAATGCAGAATGACAAAGAAAACCTGACTGACATGCACAGTGAAAGCGAGAGAAAACACCCGTGCATAATAGGCCATTGTCTTGCTTGTGGTAGCTGCGAAGTCCCACCAGCCAAGATTCCAAATACTTTATCTGGCCCTCATCTTCAAGGGTTGTCCTTGAGAAGGGCCTATGCCTGTGCATACAAGCCAGGAATTAGAGGTTTGTAATTCAGTTTGAAGAGTATCCCATCTCCTCCTCCCCCCACCCCAGTTTGTGGCTGTGGTTCAGTCGCAACAGCTGAGAATGCCTCTCGATCCTGAGAGCAAATTAGTTAAGTCATGGTTACAGTTAAAGCTGGGCAGTAAATGTTTTTGTATGAAAGCGAGCTGTAAACTTTTGCATATGCTGTACGTGAAAGCGGATGGAATGCAGCAAGCGAGGGAAAAGTGGTGGGTGGTAGAAGTCATCCGGGCCAGATGATCTGAGCAGCCGCTCAAGTAATTGAGGAGAAGGGAAGCAAACCAGAGAAGGAAATAATAGCTGTTTTGGCATGAAGGAAAATGAGCAGAAACATGCCTAAAGTTCACATTTGAAGAGACTTTGGAGGTTCTTCTCAGATGAAATATCAGTAAAACATCGAGGGACACTGAGTGAGGTTTTTTTATTTTTAATTAACAATTTTTATTGAAGTTTTAAATTGAGTGAGGTTTGAGAGAGAGAGAGAGAGAGAGAGAGAGAGAGAGAGAGTCCTGAAATGCAGTTGCCAACCCCCAGGTGGAGCCTGGAGATCTCTTGGAATTACAACCGATCTCCAGAAGACAGAGATCAGTTCTCCTGGAGAAAACGGCTGCTTTGGAGGATGGGATTTATGGCATTACTAGAAATAAGGCCCGTTGTGGAAATAAATACAACGGGATCTAGAAAGAGGCTCTGGGAGAGTGCTCTGGCTTTGGGCAAACAGTGTCAGTCCGCTTTTAAAACATGAACCTGGGACCTGCACACCACCAGAATACAGCAGGTTCCATATGCAACTGACATTCCAACTGCCTTGCGGGGGGGGGGGGGGATATATGCTGAGGAGCAGTGCCATCAGCCATACACTAAGGGAGTGCATTTTAGAATTAGAACTTTGGCACCCACTATTCAATTATATATAAGGAGAGATACCCTGCAGAAGTCCGTCTCAGCCCCACATTCTGCCCTCCCCAGGCTCCATCCCCAAATCTCCAGGAACTTCCCAACACAAAGTTGGCAACCTGAAAGTTTATGGGGTAGGCGTTCTAGGTAATCCAAGGCTGTCACCAAAATTTTGTCTCAAGGAATGTTCAGAGCAAAGCAATGCAGGGATCTTGAGGGAAACGAAACAATTTTGATAAAAGAAGAACAAATTTTTTTGGGGGGGTGGAGGGGACATATATCCCTAACAGCTGTTAAACCATTCAGTGTGTTTTGAAATAAATTTAGTTCATTATCCAATCAGATTAAACACGCAGACACACAGACACGTGTGTGTCAGTGTGTGCTTTATCTTGATTTCTTAGGCACTTTCTCCACTGCAACTCTTCTTGATATGTTCATTTTGAACATAGATTTCCAGCCTCCATGTTGCCGCAAAACTAATTATCCAGGTAAGAGAATTGTGGGTGGGTGGGGGGAGAGATGTCACTACTGGTCAATTCATGCAATTTACCACTTTATTTCCTAATTTGAGTTCAGCTAGAAAGGGGGTATCATCCAGTGGCATGTGTATTTGCATACTGCTTTTTCTGAGCTGTTGGGTCCAAACTATGGCACCTGTGTTTGAACACATGAAGCTGCCTTATACTGAATCAAACCCTTGATCCATCAAGATCAATATTGTCTCCTCAGATTGGCAGCAGCTCCCAGGCAGGGGGTGGTTTTTTTATTTTTTTACATCACCTACTGCCAAAATTTTTAACTGGAGATACTGGGGATTGAACCTGGGGCCTTCTGCACGCCAAGCAGAGGCTCCTCCACTGAGCCACAGCCCCTCTCAATATAAAAGCAGTAGAGATGAGAGAAACTGCAGGTGATGGAGAATAATTGGCTGGACTGTGGTAAATGATCCTCCTTGGCAGAATACTGCTCTGTGCAGATCCTCCTAGGGAAGCGTTGCACTCTCTGCTTCTGTAGTACTACTTGGCATAGTATTTTTTTAAAAATATAAAAGCAGTAGAGATGAGAGAAACTGCAGGTGATGGAGAATAATTGGCTGGACTGTGGTAAATGATCCTCCTTGGCAGAATACTGCTCTGTGCAGATCCTCCTAGGGAAGCGTTGCACTCTCTGCTTCTGTAGTACTACTTGGCATAGTATTTTCTTAAAACATGTGAACATAAAAAGAATCTTGCTGGATCAGACCAGTGGTCCATCCAGTCCAGCATACTGTCTCACACAGTGGCCAACCAGTTCCTCTAGAGGGCCAACAATGGGGCATAGAGGCTGAGGCCTTCCCCTGATGTTGCCTCCTGGCTCTGGGATTCAGAGGTTTACTGCCTCTGAATGCGGAGGTTCCCTTTAGTCACCATGGCTAGTAGCCACTGATAGACCAGTTCTCCATAAATCTGTCTAATCCCCTGTTAAAGCTACCTATGCTTTTGGCCACCACTATATCCTCTGAGCCTGCTTTTACATAACTTTGGTACCTTGACAGACGTGGCGAAGCGGAAAATCTGGCGGTGATATAAGAATAGCCGTCTATGACAGATGGGTTAGGAGATCCACTTGGAGGGGTTTTCTCCGCAGGCTCCTTGCTCCTCTAGATCTGCACCGATGCCGGTGTGAGGAGAATCAGGCTCTGCCCACGTACCTATTTATAAACTCATTTGACATTCCCTTGCAGAGCAGGCGGATACATGTCCAGGAGAGGGCAGTAGTGTACTTAATAGCATGCCTGCTTGGTGATCATGCTATGGCCAACAATGAACAACTTGAAGATGCAGGCATCCCAGCAAAGAACAGGGAAGGTTCAAAGACTGCTTGGCATCTGATTTCCTACCATCTGGTACTTTATTTCCTTTCTACCTGATCGGGAGAATCACTAAATGCACTGATAAGCTCAGGGCAGCTGTCTGGTGATGATAATGACAGTCTGCTGATGATTCACTGGTCTTAATCAGGATTGGGGGGGGCGGGTCTGTATCTTATTATTAGGCTGGGAGATCCCTGCAGCACCATTGGTTGAAGAAGATCGCCGCAGATCAATCCAAGTGACGGATATTGGTTTCTGGATTTGGTCAAAACTCTCACTGGGGCAGGAACCTGAACCTGCAAACGAAATATTGTGATTTAGCATCTCTTGAATGAAGGATTTCCTGTATGGTACAAATGCAGCCGGATCACTTGGTACAGGTTTTCCTTGGGCTACATTACTTGGCCCTGTAGAGGTCTGTAAAATCCGATGATGAGATGCCTTCCAGTGTCAGGAATTCTGTATGCATAGAGAGCTGGCTCCTCAGGGAGAGCCCTTCCTCCTGATCTGCTAGCTTTCTCAGTGCTTTTTTGTAGGAGAGAAATGAATTCCTCCCCACTTGCCGTTCAGTCTAATTGGTACTACTCAAGAAAAGCTGTAGCACACGATTGTGGTACACATGAGAGCCCAGAGGATAGGGCAGCATACCCACTTCTCCATTTCATCTTCCCAACAACTTTTGGAGTGGGTTGGATTGAGAGGGTGTGAGTTTCATGGCAGGAAGAAGAAGAAGAAGAAGAAGAAGAAGAAGAAGAAGAAGAAGAAGAAGAAGAAGAAGAAGAAGAAGAAGAAGAAGAAGAAGAAGAAG
>NW_015162495.1:617146-665951 GCF_001447785.1 Gekko japonicus
GACAGCTGTGCCAGAGCTTGTGACTGACCCAAGGTCACATCAGCAGCTGCAAGTGGAGGAGTGGGGAATCAAACCCGGTTCTCCCAGATTAGAGTCCGCACACTTAACCACTACACCAAACTGAGTATGGTGACTCAGAAATGGAATACAGTCCACCACTAATGTTGGGATTCAATAAATCTGTTGATGCTGCCATTGAGGGAGATGTGGGGACTATACTACATCAGTTTAATATGGACAGCCATATATCTGAAATTACGTCAGTATTAACATTGCTGAACGTATCACATCAAGCAGAAAGCTAATTTTCAGAATTTCTTTCAAGCGTGGCACTTTTTTGCAACTTCCATGTGGGGGGACGAAGAAGAGGAAGAGGAAGAAGAATTGGATTTATACACCACCCTTCACTCAGAGTCCCAGAGCAGCTTACAATCTCCTTCCCCTCCTCTCCCCACAACAGATATCCTGTGAGGCAGGTGGGGCTGAGAGAGCTCTGAGAGAACTGCTCTGAGAAAACCTGTGACAGACCCAAGGTCACCCAGCTGGCTGCATGTGAAGGAGCAGGGAATCAAACCTGGCTCTCCAGATTACAGTCTGCCGCCCTTAACCACTGGTCAAACATCTTCTCTACTAAGAACATGAGAAGAGCCATGCTATATCAGACTAATGGTCCATCTAGTCCAGCCAAAAGGCCCTGGAAGCTTCCCCTAGTTGTTGCCTCTAACACTGACATTCAGAGAGACTCTGAATATGGAAGTTCTATTTAGCTATTATAGTGAACAGCCAACAGTGGACCTGTCTACCATTTGCCTAATTGCCTTTTAAAGCCAAGATCTTGGGATAGTGAAGCCCATAAGTTAATCACTCTCGAAGTGAAGTACTTCCTTTTAGCATTTAGCATTGGTGAAATATTTCTAATATGGAGACTGACACATCCACTGATGGGCGGACTTGAATATTTGCTCTTGGTGGCAACATCTTTCCCAAACAGTTTTCTACAACACTTGAGCCATTTTTGTCATTTCAGGCTGGTAGCAGCAACAGATTTATTGATTTCCCTTAAATTAGTGGCGGGGTGTTCCACTTTTGATTCACCACACTGCCATGAAACTCACTGGGTGACTTTGGGCCAGTCATACAACCTCAATGTAACCCCTCCAATGGTTGCTGGGAAGACGAAATGGGGAAGAGACACCTGTATATGGTATCATGGTCTCCTTAGAGGTCTAAACAGACATTGTCCGCCTCAATTGCCCTCAATTACATTAACTCAAACACACAACTCTTATTAACTACACAGCATTTTAAACGCTAGTACATTTTCTCTGTGATCCCCGATTGGTTGAGAATACCAGTGTACCAGTTAAGGAAAAAACTGAAGAAGACATTTTGTGGGAAAATGGCACCAAAGCAGTAGCTGCCAGGGGTGGAATGGAAGTGCCGAACAAAGAAAGAGTTGAGAACTCACATAATCTGTGGGGTTTGTTGTTGTTGTTTTGAGAAAAATTCCAGCCTCCAGAACTTGCTGGCTTCTGTTCTACAATTACTACTGGAAAATATTTGCTACAGCCTTTTCATTTAATTCTACACCCGAAACCGTTTTATTGCCTTTGCCTATAGGCAGTCTAGGTCACATCCTATTTGAAAAGCTAATATCCTTTTTTAGCTATATTTAGGATTTCTGTGCTCCCCCACATCCCCCCCCCTTTTTACCATCACACCTCTAATTTTGGCCACCTCCACTGACAGGGCGGCGGCAGCTAGGAAGAGAGTTGTGAGGAGGCTCACAGCAGTATGTGACCAGACTGTCACAGGATCAATCTCACCATTAAGATGTCAATCCTTTAATAGCACTTGGAAGAGAATCAGACACTTCCCAGTGACATTGTAACCATCAAGTGTGAAAGGCACATCTTCTTGCTTGTTATGTGTAGGCGACTCTTTCATTTGCAACAAAGGCTGCTGCTAAGTGTTGTTGTTCGCATCGATGTTCTCAATATTCCTGGGGGAAATCAAAGGAAACTGGTGTCACTACAAACATCATCTCTATCAGCTTTCAGCGGTCCCCACCATCCATCAGAACGGCTCATCCCTTTTGAAACTGTCAGCACCAAAAGCCGAGCAGGAGGGTGTCGGATGCCTTTTCCTTCCACAGCTGTTCCTCAACATTAAGGGAGGGGCCATGACTCAGTGGTAGAGCATCTGCTTGTCACACAGAAGGTCACAGGTTCAATCCCCAGTATCTCCTGTTAAATAATCTGTCAGTAGGTGATGTGAAAGACCTCTGCATAAGGTCCTGGAGAGCCACTGTCTGTCTGAGTAGACAATACTGACGCTGGTGGACCGATGGTTCGATCCAGTATAAGGCAGCTTCATACGTTCAGTGTTAACAAAACAAGCTAGCAGCGTATATGTAATGTATTCAGCCTGACATGCCCGGACTTGCCCGGGCTGGCCAGGCACAATTCCTTAGTAGCTTGAGTCTGAAGACAATGGGTCCGTAGGATCCTAGCCGGCCCAATGAAAGGGCTAGGTTCCCAGCCGGGAGGCCAATTACTGTAAATAGCCTATCGGGAGTAGGGGGTGTGTCTGGGTGAGCTTGGTGGCGGGTTTTCTGAATGCATATAAACCGGCCTGCGAGCCGGTCAGTTGTCTTTGTCCTGAACTAAATAAAGGTATGCTTAGCTGAAATCACTCTCCGTCTGCATACTTTTCAGTATACGTTGGGGAGGGGGAACCTTATGAAAACTCACCTTTCAACTCTCCAGAGAATGAGAGTCCCATCTTCTCCTCTGAGGGAAGCCAGGGTCGAATGTTGAGATCTGCTCTCCAGCTGACTCGTGAAAACCTGCCCACTTGGCTCCGGAGGAGGTCTGATTGAGCACTGCTAGCCATCGGAGCTTCACAGACTTTGGCAGAAGGGCAGCCATAGTAACTCGGGGCAGCAAAATAAAACAGAAGCCCAGTGGCACTATTTGTGAGTCTTTTTGAGTCTTCATCAGATGCCACCAGCTTTTGATATCTGGAGAGCAGCTTTGATTCCGAATTGAAACAGGAGGCACCATTCATTCAACACCCCCAAAATACGATCTGTCTATTGTTTCTCCATTCATACGGCTGACTATTCCTACAATCAGTCTTTCCCTGCGCCAGCAGCACAGGACGAAAAGATGAACCATTACTCCCATGTTTGGGATGATGGCCATGACCGTATTAGGCAGGGGGAGTTCAATGGTACACACAAAATGCAAAATGCAGTTCAGCTTGTGACCAGTTTTGGAATCGCTGGTGTTTGTGAACTGGCCGTTCTTTCTTATTCTATAGAACACATATCGCACGGAACTGCTAATGACTGCTGGGTGGGGATGTGGTTTAAAGGTATTTAGGCCGACTGGGAATATTTCATGGGGTTATTCCTGAAGCTGGAGCACCACAACAGAACTGTGTGGTTCATACATGAAGGAGCTGGAAGCAAACTGTTGGAGAGGCAGGCTGAGTTGGCTGGGGCACTGTGCGAGGGGAGCCCCTGCTGGTTGGACAACACATTTTGGCACCACTTTGGGTCTCTTGAGTCTTGATTCGGGCCCAATCTAAACACGACACCAGCATGTCAGAAGAACTCCCCATGTGCCAATGTTTACACCCAGCATCTTGTTTAAACCGGGCACTCTGATGCGTTGCATGCAACATAAGCATGGCAAAGACTGTTAACTTCTGGCATTATGCTGGTGTGTTAATGTTGCATGCATAACATCCCGGTTTAAATGATGCATGGGTCTTTCCCACAAGGCAGTGCTTCCTTATGGAAGCTCCAGGGTGCCAGCAGCTGCCAAAACAGCACAGTCACAAGAGGTGCTTCCAGATGGCAGCTGTCCTGGAATTTTTCCTTTCCCAGTGCCTGGGCAACCATTTACCACCCACCACCCCCAAATGGGTGAGTCTTTTCCCAGGTTTTAAAAAACAAACAAACCAAAAACTGGTAATTGACAGTTCAACACACCATTATATGACACACCGATTGCCAATTTTTTTAAAAGCTCAAAAAAGCCCCCTGGTGGCTTCTCAAGGAAGGGAGGTATGGCTGGTATGAGAACCTGGGCAGGGAAATGGCTGCTGCGTGAATGGGACCAGGAGAATCCAGACTTTACCGCCCAACCAGGCAGCCAGCTAGGCTTTGCTGCAGTCTTCCGAAAACAGTGGCGCAAAGTAGGTTTGGGAAAGACTGCAGAAAAGTCAAGGAAAACTTAGGAGGTGCATGGGAGTAGCACAGTGCTGTCTAGAGGCTGGGGGAAGAACCCCACTTCCAACAGCATTGAAACTGGGGCCAATCACCTCTGTGGAAACGACCATGAGAGCCAGTCTGGTGTAGTGGTTAAGAGTGCAGACTCTAATCTGGGAGAACCGGGTTTGATTCCCCACTCCTCCATGTGCAGCTGCTGATGTGACCTTGGGTCAGTTACAAATTGTTTTCGAGCTGTTCTCTCACGAACAGTTCTTGAGAGAGCTCTCTCAATCCCACCTGCCTCACAGGTGTGTGTTGTGGGGAGAGGAAGGGAAAGGAGATTGTAAGCCGCTCTGAGACTCCTTTGGGCAGTGAAGGGCAGGGTATAAATACAATCTCTTCTCTAATATCACCCTAGTAAACATGACCTTGTATCAGGTCTTGATCCCCAGTACCCCAAGAGCAGTTTGTTGGGGGGGGACTTTTGGAGTCACGGGGTGTGTGCGTGTGTGACCACTCCACTGATGAAAATTCCTTCCATCAGCTACAGCTTTCCATGGGATCCAATCCTGTGTCTCATCAATCCACTGATGAAAATTCCTTCTATCAGCTACAGCTTTCCATGGGATCCAATCCCGTGTCTCATCATGCATACCGTGGGACACTATAGTTTTGTTTTTAAACTGTGATAATTTACATGACTGGAAAAATAAGAAGCACTGATGACGGGGTGGGGGGGGGGAGGCTATTTATGCAGGCCAAGATAGGAAAACACAGAGTGAATACAAATGGCCAGCGTCTTAGGAACTCTGCTTTTTGGTAATATAAAAAGTACATTAATAACATCCCCTGGTATAATAGATGGTGCTGGTATATTTACTGGAGAAACATTCACTATGTGTCTTGGGTACATTTGTCAAACTCCCCCAAAAGCTATGTACGTAAGCAAGTGTCTCATCAGTTCGTCTGGTGCTTTTCAGATGCTCTTTTAAGTTTTTCAATTAGTGCTTAAAGCCGGGAAAGGGGCTTTTAAATGATCCCGGGCTCTCGCACAGTCGTGTAAATTATGAACAAGTTATGAACCCATTTGGTGCGAGCTGCATTAAGAATTGTGGTCCTTGAAGTTGGGTGTTTTTTTGTTTCTTTTTTAATTGCACCATCTTTCATATCACTTTGAAATATTTCAGATGCAGGCAGAGAGCCTGTCTTCCAAACAAATGGGGGTGGGGGGGAGCTACGAAGAAAGGAAATTGCAGGATAATGGAACAAATGGCTTGCAGCCATACCACTATGGGCTTTGTGATCTCATCAGAGCAAATATGTAAAGCTGCCTTGGATTTGCTTAGCACTGAAACAGGGGACCTCTGAAGGAAGCGAGAAGGAAATGTGGTGGTGACATCTTGGTAGGTGGCTCTCTTTCATTTGAGAGTCAGGGTTTCGTTAGGGCCCTGCTGACTGCAGGAGGGCAACGGTCCATGAGTTACCAGAGCAGATGTTCTGGCTTCCTGGAGTTGGGTCATCATGAGCCTGTTGGGGCACCAGAGCTTACGATCTTCGGCTCACACAGTAAAATCCAGTTGGAAAGTGCACTGAAAGTGGATTATTTAGTGCGTGTGATTGCAGCCTTAGCCTGAAATCCTAAGGACACTTTCCTGGGAGCAAAGTATCCTCAGGATTTCAGCCTAGGATCACTTAACACAGGACTGAGTAGACCTTCTTAGATTGTCCCCTTTGGTCATACGTTGTTGTCAATACTTTTCTCTTCTTGGTGTAGTGGTTAAGTGTGTGGACTCTAATCTGGGAGAACCGGGTTTGATTCCCCACTCCTCCACTTGCACCTGCTGATGTGACCTTGGGTCAGTCACAAGCTCTGGCACAGCTGTCCTTGAAAAAGAGCAGTTTGTGTCAGAGTTCTCTCAGCCCCACCCACCTCACAGGGTGTCTGTTGTGGGGAGGGGAAGGGAAAGGAGTTTGTAAACCGCTCTGAGACACCTTTGGGTAGTGAAGGGCGGGGTATAAATCCAATCTCTTCTTCTTCTTCTTCTTCTTCCCTGGCAGCAGGCTTCACCCTCCTCTGCCAGTGCAAATATGGGAGAACATCTGATGTAGGAATGTCAAATGTGTATGCTGCTGATCAGTTAAATGCCTCTTTGTAGCCTCTGGACTTCTTGATTAAGGGAAGGCATTCTGTTTCTTTAGGTGAATGAAGGCATTTCTAGGAGGACTTCTTGTGAGGGATAAGGACACGGGAAGCTGATAGGGTGTATGCATCTGCTCAAAGATGCCAATGAGGGTGGCATATACTTCTGCTGCCTCAATGTACGAAGGACAATGCCAGATGACTGTATCTGAAGAAGTGTGCATGTACACGAAAGCTTATACCTTGAATAAAACTTTGTTGGTCTTAAAGGTGCCACTGGACTCAAACTTTGTCCTGCATCATTCACTGTAGGTATTTGTTGTTTGGTTTTGTAGTCAAACTTGAGTTGAGAAAGGTGGGCCGTAAGTGAAATGAAATAAAAACCTGCATTTTGCCATTTGAGAGATCAGCAGGTTAACTATGCCCTTTTAAAGATTTTGCAACTGCACATGCAGGCACGTGTTCTTCGTCTTCCACAACACGAATCCAGAATGTCAGTGTTGTCAAATGGGTTCAACTTGCAGCTCTCGTGTAAAAAGAATGATGAATTCCCCAATGAAAGTGAATAGTCTACTTTCTTGTTTCCAAAAGGACGCTTTGGGCCAATTTACTAAGGCCCATTATGTACACACATCTTACTGCAGATTTTCAGAGCACTAAACCTTTAATCTTGACTTTGGATTCTGTGCTTGCCTTGCGTACTGTTCTTTCCCCTCCAGTGTATTTATTCTGCAGCTACAGTTAAAAATCCTCTAGTGCTCCGCAATATGGAAAACAGGGCTTCACAGCTGTTTGTCAGTTTCAAAAAAAAGTCTGCTCAGTTTCAACATCAGTTTTCCCCCTTTGCCTGCATTCCTTTCTGTTCCGTTCTGCTAAAATGCATGTGCAAAACCTGAACCATGAGTATTTTAATGGAAGGCACTTGCTGGACACTACTGTGCAGGCGCAATAGGGCAATTGCATATTTTTTTTAAAAAAGCTTATAATGTCACCCCCCCACACGTCACAGGTGATGTTCCACCCTGATTTAGAAAAGTGCATTCTCTGCTGTGTTATCAGCCACTGTAAAAAAATGGGAGTCACACAATCTCATAATATGGGGGGACATGTTGAGTGTACAGAATGCATGGCAGAACCCACTGGCATTGCAAGCTGTGATCACTGGCAACACATGTGTGTGCATGTGTGCCTGTGCAAAGTCAGTTGCGACTCCACCATGCTTTGCACAGGGAGGAGTCCTCTGGCAGAAGCTCTGGAAAGCTTTTTTAGTCTTGTCCCACTAAATTAGGGGGAAAAATGGGGGTATTTTCATCAATGCCCTAGCACAGCTGCATAGTAATGCTAATTTCCTGCCCTTCCTTGCAAATTTCTGTGGTTTTCTCTTTGTGATTCTCTAATTTTATCCTGCAAACTGGTTGTGATCTTAGCAGTTTTTTTAGAGCCTATCCTGTGCAGATTGCACTCTGTCCTGCAAATGAATTGATCCCAAGCGATTCTTAAGTTTGGCAGTTTGCAGAAGGTCAATGTGTCTTCTGGAGACTGCCAAAATGGTCCCCACCTCCAACTTTGTTCACTAAAGAATTAAAGGGGGAAATGTTTCCAAAGCTTTAGGCTGTCTGCCCCATTCTCTCTCTTTCTCTTTACATCTCATGTCAATTTCATTCCTCGCTAATGATCCCCATTATTTTGTTTGCATGCAGCACTGAATTTATTTTTTTTTGCACTGAGGATATTTGCCTTCTCTCTGATCCCCCTTTCAAGTCAATACCAGCAGGGAATTAAATCTTGCGCAGCTCCTTTTAAACTCCCCCTCATTGTTTATTTTTTTAATTCAGTGATCCAAGACTAGCAATAGTCTCATGTCGCTAGACTCATATCGCTTGTCAAGAAAATCAAAACTTTTAAAACAAGTGGGAAATGGAGCTTATACACCAAAGGGGGAGTGTGGCAGAAAGTACAGAGTGGGCGGAATGAGCTTGATGTGGGTGGGGGAGTGGCCTTTGAGGGGCGGCAAAGGGTGGGGAGTATCTGAGGGAATCTGTATGGTTTTGAATTACTTTTGGCTTGGAGGCGAGACAAGGGGAAAATTGGCATAAAAGCACTCTCAGACAACCTGGGGAAACAGTGACCAGAATGCGAATTGAGCTCGGGAGGAAAATCATTGCAGAATGACCAAGAAAACCCATCAGACATGCATGGCAAAAGTGAGGGGAAAACCCCATGCATAATAGCCCTAAAACAGCTGTTTTGGAAGCCTGTGAAAGACTAATGAACACTACCTAAACATTGCAAATGGCAAGTTGAACCCAGTACTATGCCAGACTGGATAGTGGTCTTTTGTGCAAGAGTTGCATATACAAATTCCACAACTGTACCAGTTTTTACCTGTGAAGTGTTGAAAGGCACGGGGTCACAAACCCTTCCAGTCCATGTTACGCAACTTACAGACACCTAATAGTTTCTTGGCTGGATTAAATATTGCCCATAGCTGCAGAAAAGACATTAGCTCTCACCTGATGTTTATTCTCCATATGCATGGAATTTCTATACAAGGGAACACAATTTCATATGGTGGTAAATGAAGCTTAGGAATGCTCAGAACAAATCTGCAAAAGACTCTTAAACCCAAAAAGCGGCTAGTGGTGTGGATCCCATCTACTGTCACCAGAAGAGCCACTTAAAACAGAGGAAGGCTCCTCCAAGATGGAGGAAGGCTTCAAACTTTGCTCAATGAATGGTAAGGATAGGCCCCACCTCACCCTAACTGTACTGTCCGCAGCTACTTACTATGTGGATACTTCACTTCCCTCAGTATTACCATTTTTCATTTCTTCCGGCTGCTTTAATGAGTACTAAATTCCAACCAAACGGATTTCTGAAACTACCACCTTTGGAGTCCCACAAATTACCATATGAACCCAAGTGAGTGTGTGTGTAAAGCACCATTAAGTCGCAGCCAACTTATGGTGACTCCAGCCAAGGGGCTTTCAAGGCAAGGCATTCCTCTGCAGAGTCTTCCTTAGTCTTCTTTCTAAGTACTAACACTGCTTCGCTTCTGTGTAGGGATGAGCATGAACCGGCTCACAAACTACATGAAATCTGGGCTGTTCATGGTTTGTGAAGTGAAGATCGTGGCAGGTCAACCGGCATGAACTTTCCAGCTGTTTGTGGAGGTTCCTGAATGGATACCTCTCCAGACAGACAGGGGTCCTTTCCGCATTGGCCTGCCACTCTGGATTTTCTGTGTCTGAGTCAAGGCAATTTAAGCCCACGGCAAAACAGCATCCAAATAACCCGGGGCAACAGCAGGCTGAAACCGGGCTGACCACTGAAGGGAGGGAATGTAATGTAGAAGGGGGGGGGGGCCGGAATAAAAAGGTTGAAGTCGATTTTAGTGCAGAATGGGAGGGAAAACCTGGATTAGAAAGAAGGTTGAACTTGATTTTAGTGCAGAATTGCTGGGAGGACACCACAGTGAACATGGATTAAAAAGAGAGTGCAGGAAGGGCCTGTCTCTGCTCAGTCTAAATGTTTACACAACTTCAACGCAACAGGGGCACAGAACTTGAGGGGCATGTAGGGAAGCATCTGGGGGAGGTCCCCTGGGACTTTGATGTCTCTAACTTGTTTGGGATCCATTCTACACACTCACAATGACCTCTGTCATTTTCCCAGAAAGCACTTTCCTGAGGGCACCCTCCTTGAAGGGGGGGGGGCATAACTTGGACCTGTAAATCCAACCCTCACAAAACCTGAAGGGCAGGCAGAGGAGAGTCAGCCAGAGATCTTCTGTGAGGTTGGTGTCTCTAGCACACCCGTTCTACCAGGTCACGAACCTCACGGTCCATTTGGCTGCTAAAAGTTTGTCAGTTTGTGGTTCGTGAACTGGGCGTGCCGTGAACCATGAACAGAACCACATTTTCCTGGCTCATGCCCTGGTTCTGTGATCTGACAAGACTGGGCTGTCCCATGCCACCTTCCCTACTGAACCCAAGAGTACTAATGAAGGTATCATTTCCAAGGTGTTTGGCTAGACTGAGAACAAAGGACATCTTTGCTTACGAGAGACGAGAATCCCATTTCCTACAGATTGGTGGCTACACAAGAAGATCACTCTCAAAGGTGACAGTTTTGGGCTGCAGCTGAAGGGAAAGTCAACGGCATCCATCTGGTGGGGACTCTTCTGGAATATGGGGCATCCCTTTATCTAAAGCGGTGACTAGTAGGAAGGATAAGTGGTCTTTGACCATCCGGTTATCGTCCAACAAGATATTTCACAGACCTAGCTGTGACCATCTATTCTTATGAGCCTTATCAGGGAAGGAGAAAAAGAAACGGCGTCTTCATCCATCCAGACCCACCTTTGTTGTTCCCTCGGAGTGGTGCTCCTGATTCTTGGTTGCCTCTCTAGTACCATCTACGGAAGAGTCCAAGTAACAGTGGGGAAAGAGGTTGAACGTGTTTCAGGAAGGGTATGAAGGCTCCTTTTGAAGCAGGCTAACCCAGCTACTTTCTTTGAGGAGAGAAGTAGAACTTCAAACCACCCCCACCCCTGGTGGAGGGGTATTTCTACTCAAAATCACTTGTTTTCTTCGGCTAATATTGTTGGTAGCTGTGTTGGTCCTTAGGACAATTCTAAAAACAACAGGATAAGAAGAACCGGATTTTAATCCAGTAGCACCTCAAAGACCAACAAGATTTCTGGTGTACAGGCTTTTGAGACTCTAATCTTCATCAAATAGGGAGCTTTGACTCTCGAAAACTTAGGCCCGAGGATTTGTGTTGGTCTTTAAGGTACTGGTGGTGGTGGAAAGTGCAGTCAAGTCACAGCCAATTTAGGGGTTTTAAAGGCAAGAAATGTTCAGAGGTGATTTGCCATTGCCTGCTTCTGTGTCACCAAGCCAGGCTTCCTTGGCGGTCTCTCATCCAAATACTATCCAGGGCTGACCTTGCTTAGTTTCCAAGATATGACAAGACTGGGCTACCCTGGGCTATCCAGGTCCAGGTAGTTGAAGGTACTGCTGGACTTGAATCTTGCTTTTCTACTGCAAACCAACAGGGTTATACACCTGAAGCTCTTTGATTAGGACCACCAGAAATGCTACAAAATAATGAGCAAGCACCTTGACCTGGATAGCCCAGGCAAGCCTGATCTCGTCAGATCTCGGAAGCTAAGCAGGGCCGACGCTGGGAAGTATTTGGATGGGAGACCTCCAAAGAATACCAGGGCCGGGAGGCACAGGCAGGCTGTCAAGAAGAAGAAGAAGAGATTGGATTTATACCCCGCCCTTCACTACCCAAAGGCGTCTCAGAGCGGCTTACAAACTCCTTTCCCTTCCCCTCCCCACAGCATACACCCTGCGAGGTAGGTGGGGCTGAGAGAGCTCTTGACAGAAACTGCTCTTTTTCAAGGACAGCTCTTATCAGAGCTACGGCTTGCCCAAGGCCATCCAGCCAGGTGCAAGTGGAGGAGTGGGGAATCAAATCCGGTTCTCCCAGATTAGAGTCCGCGCACTTAACCACTACACCAAACTGGCTCTTCTCTGAATGTTCTCCCTGCAATGTCACATGGTGGAAGTCCCAAGCAAGCACCATAGAGTCTTAAAACGGAATGCAGTATGTGCTGTGGACTTAGCTTAATTACACTGTGCTGGCTAGAAAACCAATGAGACTATAAAAGCCAGCAGCTAATCATATATATCTGCAGTATTAATCAGAATAGAAAAATTCCTCTAGATTGACAGACAGTTTGAGAACACCATCTTCCTTAAGCTCTCAGAAATTTTTGTCCAATCCAGGTTAAAGGCTACTTTCCCTTTCCCTCTTTGTTTTTTTTCCCATCTGATACCAGTATATCATTTCCCTTGTATAAAAGAAAACTCAAAACATTTTTTCTTTATAACTGGTGGTAAAACTTTATTATTCAAGTTTAGATGTAACAGACACCTTTTGCTGCCTGAAGAATTGTTTGCATAAGAAATACACCAGGAACATGTTTGTGAGTAGAAATGAACATGCACTATGAAAACTGGGTAAAGGGGGGGGGGAGCACAAATAGGGAAACAAAATAAAACAAAATACCCATGTGTTGTAAAGGACAGAACAGCAAAGAGCATTGTAGAGTCGTTTCAGAGCCATACATGGAAAAGGTAATCTTGAGCAACATGGTATCACTCCATGGGTGGATGAGATTTCCATTGGTGAATATTGCTGTTAAACGTTACATGACCATGACATGTTCTGAGATGCTGTCTCTCATTCTTTCTCCAAGGAGAGTGGAGAACCTCCCCAGAAAAGTATGGAAGTCCTACCACGACACAAATTGAGGCTACCAACTATAGTGATCGGTGTCAGATTCCTTTATGGTTCCCAAGGGTAAGAAACAGATCTAACTTGAGGAACCATCCACTGGGAAGTCCTCCCGAACAAGTCCCCCTGGGGTCTAATAAAAAGCACAGCAGCATTCGTGAGCAATGCCTGTTCGTTTCAATGAGGCCTGAGCAGGAAATAGCCACATGGACCGTGCATCACTGCATTCACGGGTAAGGAAGGGATGCCATTTGGATTTTCTACTCCAGACACCATAACATCTTGGGCCAGCCCTACATGCCAGTCTCACTCCAAAAGTTGATTGCTGCACAGAGAACTTGTTCTAAGACATATTTACGTTTATTGCAATGAAGTGTACATTGGACATTGCTATTTCTAACCCTCCTTTAAGCAGTTTATTTAACCACATAAAGTGTTTTTCTCTGCCTCAGCAGCTGCCAGGTTTGAGCTCTCTGACCCTACTTGATCTCTCAAATACTGGGGAGTCAGGAACCCACAGCTGTCACTTTGCGATTCTTTTGCTCAGCCTACTAAATGAAAGTATAGCTTCCCCTATTGGCCATGATCCAACAGCTCCAACTGCACACACAAAGCTCTACGCATCAAACAAGGTTGCCAACTCTGCGTTGAGACATTCCTGGCAGTTTTGGGGGTGGAGCCTGGGGAGGACAAGGACCTCAGTAGAGTCTAATGCCACAGAGTCCATCCTCCGAAGCCTCCATTTTCTCCAGGGGAACTGATCTCTGTAGCCTGGAGATCAGTTATAATTCTGGGAGATCTCCAACCACCCAAGCCTCAAAATGCTCTCTCATTACCCTCTACGGAAGGGAAACCCTGCCTGCATGTAATGAGAAGAGTATTTACATCTTGTGGAAAGAAAATGGAAAGCTGTGGATTGTGGCTACCATTTTTATGAAGAAGGCAAGCTGACCTGTGTACTGCTTCCATTGGCCAGGATCAAATCCATCCCAAACTGGGCAAAAATATGCCATGTTAGTTTGAGTGAACCATTTTTCAATGTCTTTGGCTTTTGAATAATTGTCAAGTAGGCATAATCACATCGAGATGGCCAAAGCAGACGTTCCTTTTGAAAATGATGTGTAATTTAAAAAGACTGAAAGCAGCCATGGCAGAGAATGGACAACAGAGAGCCATTTTGGGCACTGCACTTTATGTAACAGAAATGAAAACAAAGTTGACAATTCCTGAACATCATCTGCAAGAGGAGGAGGATCTGCATAACTTAACTACTTAATGTATCTTCCTTTCAACTTTTTATTATTCTGAAACCCCCGTGAAACCGTAGTAGATCACAGTTTTTTCATCCACTACATATTATTGAAAGTATCTGATTTAGACAAACAAAAGGGTGGCTATGGGAAACAGTACTTGGATTATCACCCACCCCGTTTGGGATTTTGAACATGAGAGACCATATCTGGAGATTTTATTGGAAAACAAATACTCTGGCATGAAATTAGTGAGGATAAGAGCACCTAATTCTGTGCTGGATTTTATCTATTCATTTGGCCTTTTTATACTCATAGCCAACTCCTGCATTATGTTTTTCAGGCACAAGATGATCATTCCTGTATCTCAACAAATGCAAAATTATCTAGTGGCTAATTACAAAATTATCTAGTGCCTCTAGAAGGGGCTCGTTACTTCATGGGCTGTTGGAAGAGCCACATGTGTGTGTAACTCAGGAACAAGTAAAAAGAGATAGTTGGAGATCTAATCATAGACCTTTCAGGATCTTTTTCTAGGTGACAGTAGATAGGGGGACGGGACGGGACGGGACGGGACACAGTTCAGACTGAGGCAGTAAGTGGGCCTTTAATCATTTGCCTGGCCTCAAATGGCATCCATTTGCTATTTGCCCTATGGGAAGAAACACAGGTTGCCTAGATTGTCTGAATATTTCACCAAGAAGACAATCAGTAACTCTGGAGTACCTCAGTCAGTAAAATGGCACTGGGAGGAAGGTTATATACCACTTTCCAAATCAGTTGCCCCTGACAAGTGTGTCTGCTATTTACATATAAAAGCTCCTTAGGTAATCCCAGAATTTCCATAAAAGATACAGGACTGTGACAATCCTACCTCTCTCAAACACAATATGGAACGGTATTATCTTACTTTGGAAAGGAGAATAGAGGGCTAGCTCCTAGGCAGACATAATCATGGAACAACCCCCAGCTGAACACTATGTCTCTGGGTGCAGCCATTTTTGAATATCCAATTGGGGGAAAAAATGTTGGTCCTATTTTCCCAAAGTGAGAAAGACCACTTAAACAGAAACAGATGAGTTGACAAGAACAAATGTAATTTAGTACTATTGTTATAATCAAAACCAACCCTGCATTTTTCTGTGCCTTTTCTTGCAATTACTACACTCTTTTTTATCGTCCAAACCATGGCCCTTTTAGAATCCTTATGCCTGTCTCTGTCTTTCTAAGAAGTTAATGCATTGCTGGTCCGTTATTCTCAGAAACAAGTGTATCTTTTACACCGACTGGAAACAGCAGAGATGACCAACTTATTGGCCCTGAAGTTCAGCTGTTGGTTAGAGAGAACAAGGACCCCAAAGACATACCCAATCAGAACATACAGTTTCAGAAGTCCAAATAAAGCCTGAAGGAGGATCCACTCTGTCATCATATCAGGGGAAATGGCAACACGTACAGACCATGTAGATCCTCAGACAGAACATTCTCCGTAGGACTTAGCGGCTCAGCTCTGGAGTGTTGTTAACCTGTGGAACTACTCTCTGCAGGCCACCCCTGCAAGGTAGGACACGACCTAAAAAACCCTAACCAATCTCCATTTCTGATGCTACAAATGCTCAGAACTGGACACACCGACCGTCTACCAAGACCTGTGCATTTCCTGAAATGTAACCAACAGGTATATGGGTGCACAATTCAGATCAGGGCAACTATATGAGGGGAAAGGGGGTAAGCCTCCCCCCCCATACCATTTACCCAACCTGAAATGGTCCTGGGGATCAGCTATTTGCCCCATTTGGGAATTTTCTGTGGGACCCAACAGATTCTTTAATAGAGTAGAGAAAAGGCATGTCCTTCTGAGCTTTGGCTGCCTTCATAATGTAAGTGGGAGAATGACATATTTGAAAAATATAGGCACGAACCATTAAACATTAAATATATAGAAAACTGCTATATCAGAAAGAAGGTTAGGCTAGACTCTTTCTTGATGAGATGTTTAGCTTTCTGTGTGCAGGGAAGTTTTTTAAAAGCACTGGGGAGCATTCAACCCCCCTCCCCCCGGCACTCCTCGGAGGATGAGAATATGTGAATTTTCAGTTACCTGGATCCTAAGAGCTAGAAATCAAATTGGAGTAGATGATATCGTACGAAGCTATTGAAGATAATGTGTTAATGGTCTTTTTCCTCATGATTCCTACCCCTTTAAAAAAAAGCAACTTAGTGGGAACTAAGTGGTATTATTGTAAAGGAAGAACTTTTGGAACATCTTGGTATATGTCAGTCTATACTCTTCCTGTCTATTAATACTGAGTGCTGTTTCCATAGGTTACCTGTTAGTGTGGAAAACAGTCAACACAATGACTGTACAGTTTAATTTTTAGCACTGGGAGCGGATAAAACAATGGCATGTGTGTGTGTGTGTGTGTTTAAATGGAACACCACACCCCTAGAGGAGGACCATCCATTGCAGGCTCTGCTCTTGAGTCCTGACACAATTGTTATGTTCTTGAAGGACAACTGCAAATGCAGCATGGTGCTGAAGAAGAAGATCTTGCAGAAGTGGAAATGCGAAACGGCAGCCTTCCTGACCCGAGAATGCAACTGAACAGTTGTTCACCGCAACCCTGAGTGCACAGTGAGACTTGGTGTCGCCAATGCTAGACCCGTGCAACTTCCAAGCCAAACGTAGCCCTCTGGGACTTGATAGTGGAGCCCAATGAACACCCCCACCCCCACTATCCCAGGCAGAACAGGGGAAAATGGGAGGCTTCCTGAGTCCCTGGAAATAGATTCAGGCAGCTGTGTTGGTCTGAAGCAACAGAACAAAGTTTGAGTCCAGTGGCACCTTCAAGACCATCAAAGTTTAATTCTGGGGATAAGCTTTCGTATACATGCACAGAACTGAAGAAGTGCGCATGCACATGAAAACCTATGCCCAGAATTATACTCTGTTGGTCTTAAAGGTGCCACTGGACTCCAACTGAGTTCCTGGAAGGCAGCTTTTAGCTTGGAGATGCTTGTAGTGGAAGTAATGCCTAGCATATGCCGGCTCAACATCCAACAACAGCCTCACTGCAGGCTCTCCGATGGTTCTCCAATAGCCTCTGAGATATGTGAATTCTGTAACACTGCCAAGATCAGAAAAAATTTTGATAGCCACCAAGGGAGCACTACCCACACAGCTTGATATCCCCCACAGGTTGGTTAAATATAAGTTTAGGATGAATAAAAATGACCATAGGTCAAGTGGTCACTCACCACAGGGTCCTGGCGAGGTGACATGACTGCTGTCGGTCATCATTGCTTGGATTATTCTGCCTCTGGATTTTACTGTACAGATGGCCACCTTGCCAGTTGGTGATTATTCTGCCTCTGGATTTTACTGTACTATTCAGACAGCAGAAGAATGATACAGAAGAGTACAGATGGCCACCTTGCCAGTTGGTTTCCACTGCCCATGTGAACATTTGTATTCATCCTTATTTTCTTTACTGAAGGCATGGGGGGGGGGGAAACCCTGCTGTTCAGGCCAGCTCTTCTCAGTTTTACACTCTCTTTGACCCTACAGATACGACCCTAACCTCAGTCCTCTCTTCCTCCTCTCTGGCCGTGTGTATTTTAATCACGACGTTTTCCAGATCAGAGAATGATGCGTCTGATCTATATTAAATGCTATGACCTCTTTAGTACTCTTTTAGCTTTCGTTAGATGACTATTTGAGGGAGGCAGCATGTAAGTGAGATCAGAACAGGGCCCTTAGAAGACATCTTCTGAACTGGGGGGATCTAGACCTGATACATTTTCCCTAGAGCATTTAAGAGCATAAAAAGAGAGAGAGAGAGAAAGGGGAGAATGGCATATGGGACAGACATTTCCAACTCCACTCGCTGCAACGTTCAGGAACCAGTCGTCCTCTCCAGCCTCAAGAGACGAAGACCCTGCGATGCGATATACGGAAACAAGCCCCCCCCCCCAACGCAACACAACAATAACACATGAAGCGACTGTGTAATATGGACAAAGAATGGGAGTGCAATGCTACTACAAAGATGCGATTTAAAAACAAACAAAAAAACCAGTGCCAAGGAGTCAGATGGCACCTCTCAACATAATCTCTGAAATGTTTCCTCTGAAACATAGACAAAGCGATAAAAAGAGGATATATGTTTATCATTTTAAGCATAACAATGTGAGTTAAGAGCTCAAGAATACAAAAAAAAAAAGTACTTGGAATGAACAGTGCTACCCTTTTTCTCCCTCCTAAGTAGACATAAAAATATTTTCATTTCCTTCTTCTGCTTCTTTCCCCCCCATATACCATTAATATCAACAAAGTCCATTCATTCCATGTTACCGTTTACAATTTTTAATGCACGCACGCACGCGCACTCACACACACACCCACACACACACAAAGAGAGAGAGATACCTACTGCAATAGAAAGTTGCTTCATTACCTTGTTTGCTACATTTGCAAATGTAAACAGAGCGAGGCTGAGCCAGCGCTGCATCTTACGCATGATGGAATATCTTTGTTGCATACGTACACTGTAGAAAATAATTATTCAATATGTCAGGCACCATTATTTGAAATGTAATACATTAATATTTACTAGAAAAATAAGTTCTTTTTTTTCCTATTTGTTCTCCCAACTTCTTAAATGAAATAAGTTAATCTGACAGTGCATCCAGTAGCTTGTAATATCTCTTGTACATCAACCTTCGTAAAAAATAAATCAAGAAACTACTGGCTGGGCCAAGAGAAACGGGGGGGAGGGGGGAGACATCAAAGTCCATTTTGTTGTTGATCCTTGTAGCATCTATTGGAGGCGTGGCTAACAGCACCTTGAACCGATGACTGAATATTTAGTTTTTTAGCCCTATTTCCCTGAGCAGTTATGCTGAGGAGCGGTCCCTTCATGAAATAGTTTTACAAAAGCTTTTTTAAAAAAGGATTAAAAATAAAAAATGGCTATGAAGGCATCTCCCATACTACCTAGCAAAAGCTGGCATGAAGCCTAGCAGAGGGATTGACCAATGCATATAAATAACCAAAGGCCTTTGGGGAGATCAGTCATGCACTCCCACTCGGAAGCAAAATTGCGAAAGAGCAGCTAATACAAAAAAAAAAATATTAATACTATGCAAATCAAGTCTGTAAAGTAGCTTCCCTATTCGAGACATCAGACGGAGTTCTTCTCTACAGAACAGCACTCCGCCAACTTATATTTTGGCCAAAGCATGTTACCCAGAATCCCCTGAGATATGGTTTGCAACCCCAGGACTTTTTTTGTGCTGAACTTTAGCACAATCTCCATTTAAGGGGCCCTCCCACATCCTTCTAAGCTTATGAGGCAGACTGGAAAGGTGAAGGTCTTCTCTGCACATATACAGTAATTTTTTTTTGAGACCTAACTCCTTTCACTTCTGTCTTTCCTGAGGTTTTTTTTTTTTTTAAGTTTTAAATTTCCCCCCCTCCACACTGGGAGGGGAGGGAAAAAACAGTACAGAGTGGCCTTTATAGACTTAAATGCTCTCATTGTCGTTCCTGGATCAGCAGAGTTTTAAATTGTTCAATCTATCGTTGCCCTAGACTTGCAAAGACGGAGGAGAACAGAGGTTGACCACAAGGTCAAGCGATCAAATAGGAGCTTAGCGCGAGGCACATCCGGAGAAAAATACTGCCTCCAGATGGTGGAAATGACAATGCCATGGCACATTCTAACAAGGCCAAAGTGAACCCAAATGAGGAAAAAAAAATACTACTAGATTTCTGGACATCAGTTTATTTAACAAGTCCATTTCGCTATACAGTATGCATATGTTACTGTACACCTGCGTCAGCATTACACATCTTTGCATTCTAGCCAGCTGCATTTCTTGCACAAGAACAAAAGCATTAGTTGTCTGGTTAAGTTTGTCAAAGATATTTGCCCTGATATAGTGTCTTCTGTATAGTTTTGGTGGGACGGGTCCCAAGTGATTATCCCTGCCCCCCCCTTCCAGCTGCCATCCGTTTAGCTTTTCCTTCTTAGTTACTTAACTTTTTCCATTTAAAGAAAGGAAAAGGGGGGGGAGAGAAGAGAATGGAGGATTGTATACTGGATAAGGCATGCTTGCTATATGAAGTGCTTAATAAGACATTACAAGCTATTGAATTCCCATCAAGGAAACCTATTTCTGTTTAATTGTGCTAAGTGCTAAGGTTTGTTTGTTTTACTCTTTAGGTTTGCCATTCGTTTCAGCTTGTGCATTGTTCCTATGTAGGCCCCTCTGGATGTGAGTTGTGAAGTCATACTTGTCCGTGCAAAAATATTGGCATATGCTGCACTGGAAAGGTCCGCCGTCACCATGGCAACTCATATGCAAGGCATACATCACTTCATCCAGAAAGACAATGCCACAGTGCACACACTTGGTTGACAGTTCGTCTTGAGTACTTCGGTCAACTTTTTCCGTTTTCACTACATTCAAGGGACCTTCATTTTTTACATTTGGGGGTGCCTTAGCTTTCTCCTTGGAGGCACCGTTTGCAGTTGGCCCAGGTCTGGAATGTTTTATCGCCAAATCGAGAGGAATGTCATTGTCGGATCCGACAGCTGAAAAATGAGGAGGCAGATTAAAGGTGGGGTAAGGCACATAGTTTTGGCAAGGATTTGGTAGGCCAGGCACATGACTCAAGTAGTGTGGGTTCCCAGGAACGGACAGCTTATATTTACTCCAGAATCTCAGCCAGTCAGCTTCACTTTGAAAGTCATTGTGTACAAGTGGAAGCCCAAAGAGCGGGTACTGGTACTTTTCAATGGGGCTTCCGGGTGGCGAATAGTTCGGGTGCTTTGCGGGTCTCATGTATTTCTCTATTGGACTGCCTCTCTCTGAGCTTCCTTTTCCTTCTGATACGGAGGAACTATTGCCTGGGTCTCCGGTACTTTCCTGAGGACTTTTTATCTGAATGTGCAAAGGTTGCATCCTTTTGTGAATATCCAGAGCAGTTTGGCTGACCAAGATTGACTGCGGAGAAGAATGGCTTTTAGTCAATGAACCCGGGGCTTCATATTTACTCAGGCTGGGAAGCTGGATTTCTCTCGGGTGACCTTCCGTCAAATGATCCTCTGACCTCCTATCTAGCGGACTGCCATTGACTTGTTCCTCGCTGCTCCCCCTCTGCTGTTTGTTTAGCTGTTCAGCCTGAAGGGCCTCTGGGTTAAGGCGCTTTCTCGTCCGTCTCCTAATGATCTGCTCACCGTTGTTCTGCTTAATGATGTTTAAAGGCCTGGGAGTCTGCATATAAAACACAAAAACATCATCATCAGTGAAGGAGCACCTTTACCCAAAGCTTTGCGGAACTGCCTGTGCAAATCCCCAAGTTATAGTTTGGAGCCGTTTCGGTGGACATTCATACAGAATGGCCTCCTTGGGTCAAGCCTAGCAATGCAAGTGAAATTCTTAATTTTAAGTAATTAAAAAGACACACACCAAGCAATCTCTCTTTGAATTGCTTTAATCTGTATCAGAGCACTAGACTGAACACCCTTATCCTAATAACCTTGAAAATTACCAAATGCCTTCAAGGATGGCTTGAGCACACAAAATTCCACATTATTTCAGTGGTGACCAAGGACCCTCAGAACCACAAGCCCAAATTCTTTTGGTACTAAATTAGCACACAGGGCTTTGATGACTGCAGTGCTTATTCCCAGTTAACCCACAACCTATTTTCTGTGCGGTACTGAGATGTTTAATGACTAAAGCACATTGCATAGCACTGCATAAAACAAAGTGCTCAGTCATACGGACTTTAGACCTGCCTTGCTGGTTCCAGCATTTTGTCTAGTTCTTTCTTTCCATTGGTTGCTAGGTATGTGCCCTTGGGAAAGCGATAAGCCAGCCACGGCAAACACAGCCATCTCAAGTTGGCTATCCCAAGATCTGATCTTCTGAATCTGGAAGGTTCCATTTCTCTTATCACAACTCAAAGCAGGCCAATCCCATTCAAAAGCTACCTGTGCTACCTAGGCCATTACTGCATCTTGTGACAACGAATCCAGCCCCACTTAGTAGAGTGATGCCAACATCCAGGCCAGGAGCTGGTCCTCTGGCTATGTGCGCTATGCATTTGTGCCACATTGACAGGAGTAGGGCCACCTGCAGTACCTTTATATGTCTTGTAGGCACAACAGAGAATTGCATTCATAGCATGTAATGACATGTAATGACAAAGTGAGTCATAAGGACCACATCACTGCAGTCTTGTACCAGCTACACTGGCTTCTAATTCACTTCTGGACACAATTCAAGGTGCCAGTAAAAAAGGTAAAGGTAAAGGTTCCCTTGCTTGAAAGCCAGTTGCCAGTATTGATCTGCAAAGCCCTACAAGGCTCAGAGCCAGCCTATCTCAATGAGAACTTAGTCCCATAGGAACCCACCTGACCATTACAGACATGTTTGGTGATGGTCAGGGCTTTTTTTGTGGGGGAATGGGCTGGAACAGAGTTCCAGAACATCTTTGACAAAATCCTTTTAAAATGTTTAAAAGTTCATGAGTCATGCAGTATACAGATTGAAAACGTCATTTCCCTCGAGAGTTCTGGCACCTCTTCAAAAAAAAAAAGCTCTGGTGGCAGTCCTACTTTGGGTGCCTCTGTTATCTGAAGCTAGATGGGGTGGCAACCTGAGAAAGGGTCTTCTCGGTTCTGGCTGGTGAAATTCCTTCCCCAGGGAGATTCCTCTGTCCCCCTCTATCATTATCTTCTGCCATTTTGTTCCATTTGATGTTTCCCTACTGACTTTCTTTCCAGTTTATGTTTTTAATTATTGTATGTATGTATGTATGTATGTATGTATGTATGTATGTATGTACTATTTTTGAAGTTGGTTTTTAATATTTTCAACTGTTTGCTAACTTAAAAGAACTAACTGAGTAGAAAAGGGGGGTAAAATGTTTTAAGGAGAAGAATTGTCTGTTATGGCTGTATAAAATTAAGCAGAAAGCAATGCAATATAAACTATTAATAATATTCAGTAATAACTGAGGGTTAAGGTGGTCTCATGCATTGTCCTATGGATACTTCTGTGCTACCTATTCTTTTTGTGATGTGGCAGTAATGACTGTGTTGAATATGCTGATCAATGAATATTTTAAGAGAACATTAGAAAATGGTAAGTTTCTAGTCTTACTGTTTGTAAAATACAATTTTAAAATGATGATAAAAAGATCAAGAATACAACAGCTATCACGTTTATGGAAGTTATGGGCAATCTATTCTTTACCTAAAAATACAAATACCTAAAAATACAAATTAGTTACAGTCTTTAAATTTACACCAAATTGGCCATCAGTCCTTCTATGGAAACAATAATAGAATGTTGTTGGAACTTTGCTTTCTGTTTTCAGAGGGGTTTTTTTTGGGAAAAAATGATTTATGCATATTAGCAACTTGAAATTAACGTTAAACGAGCCAGCAAAGTCCACCTGGCTATAATCTCTTTTATGAATCTATTGATTCACTTGACCTGGCTTCTTCACCTCCCCCTTTCTGCTTTTTTCTTTCCCTAGAGTCGAATCACCCGTGCCATTAATTGCCACTTAGCTTGTTAAGCTCTAACTTTCTATTAAAAATCTAAATCACAGGAAATATTCCCTGTGATTTAGATCTTTAATAAGAAGTCGAGACTTCTACCTCAGTGCACTTGAAACGGCAGCAAGGGCCAGGGTAGGGCAGCAGAGGAAGGGTCGGACTAGGATCTGAAGAGTCTGGATCCAAATCCCTACTCTGCCATGGAGCTCACTGGGTGACCTTGGGCCAATCACATGCTCTCAGCCGAACCGTCATCATAAGGCTGTTGTAAAGATAAAATAGGGAAGGGAAAACCATGACCTCCTTGGAAGAAAGGTTTATGACAATGATATTTGGGACCACTGTACCAGAAACTAGGTTGAATGCTGCGGGCTTTTTCACCACAAATATTTTAAACTTAAAAAAAAAAAATAATTCCAGAGCTACATTAAGCAGCATTTTGCAGGATCAGCTGCCAACATTTTTGTACTCTTTAAAAACTTCTTTAGTACAAGAAATGCCACTCCTCTCATTGGGTCTGCTTGCCTCTGTCATGTATTTAAAAGGTAAGGCGGTGGAAAGTACCTACATACTTGATAGGGTGCACGAGCAATGAACGGCGGTTGAAAGTGCCGTCAAATCGCAACTGACTTATGGCGACCCTGTAGGGTTTTTGAGGCAAGAGACGTTTAGAGGTGGTTTGCCATTTCCTGCCTCTGCATCACAACCCTGGTATTCCTTGGAGGTCCCCCATCCAAATACCAGCCAGGGCTGACCCTGCTTAGCTTCTGAGATCTGATGAGATCAGGCTAGCCTGGGCGATCCAAGTCAGGGCAAGCCATGAATAAGGGAGTGTGCACAGTCAAATGAGATTTGGCTTTTCACTCTTATTTTGGGGGAAGGTAAGTCAGTGATACTTTTAAGATTACTTCTAATCAGAGGAAAAGCAAAATATCAGCTCCCTGGATCATTGGTGTTTTTGATGCCCACTAATAATGGAGCTGCGGTGGCTCAAGTGATTAAGACGCTGAACTGCAGGCTGTGGAAGGTCAGTAGTTCAGCAGTTCGAGACCCGAGTTGCCACATGGCGGAGTGAGCTCCCGTCTCTAGTTCCAGCTCCTGCCAACCTAGCAGTTCGAAAGCAAGAAATTGCAAGTAGATAAATAGGTACCACTTCGGTGGGAAGGTAACAGCGTTCCGTGTGCCTTGGTGTTTAGTCATGCCGGCCATATGACCACGGAAACGTCTTCGGACAGCGCGGGCTCTTCGGCTTTGAAACGGAGATGAGCACTGCAACCCTAGAGTCGGACTCGACTGGCTTTCGAGCAAGGGAACCTTTACCTTTAATGTCTTCAATCACAGTCAAAAAGTACTCAGATACTATGGCATGCTCATGCCATGCATTTATTTATCCATTTGATGGTGACAGAGTTTGAACGAACTTGCACTTTGTTTCTAAGGCTGCTCTGTCAGATTCCATCGCCATGAACAATTATTTATGAGTGACAGATTCTGGATCAGAATCCTTATTGGTCGGCCAGGAAAAAAGAAAACCCCTCCATTTTTCAAAATGTTGATATGTTCACATGATTTTTATTGAATTACTCTATATGTTATTTTGAATGCTCTTTTAATGTTCAAATGTTTTCATGTTCTCTGCCTTGGGGGACCCTAGTTGTGTGGAAAGGCAGCATAAACATATTTAAAGCAGAAATATAAAGCAAGCACCCACATCGGATGTCACACCAACATGTGGTTAGACTGAAGACTTCATAATTCGGGAAGTTTTCACTATCTGCTGAGCATGTGAAGGAAAGGGTCACATGATCAGCCCGTGGACTTCAGGCTCCCACATACTGAATTGGACCATCAGTCCATCAAGGTCAGCACTGTCTACTCAGATTGGCAGCCAGGGACTCAGGCAAAGGTCTTTTATATCAACTGCTTCCTGGTCCTTTTAACTGGAGGGGCCAGGAATTTGAACCTTGTGCATGCAAAGCAGAGGAAGCTCTTCCACTGAGCCACGGCCCCTCTCCAACATTGTCCCCGTGGCCTACACCAGCACAAGCGAACAAAAGTCTGTTTGGGACAAATGAAATCAGCCTACACGTGAACAGTGTGTGTATCTGCTGTAGCATACGCTTCTTTACTGGCATAATAAGCATCGTGGAGCCAAAATTTCCCTGCGTTTGCATATCTGTGTCAAAAACAATGGCAACAACAAAAAAAATGAACACAAAACAAAACTCCTACATTTTGCCTCTCTGTTTTCAGTTGTCACTGCCTAGCTGGGTAAAGGTTTAATTACACCAGTGGCCTTTGATTGGGCAGAGCTAAATTAAACTCATTAACGTCAGCTTACATCAAATGACATCTCATTGCTATGCTCCAATATTGCAGCTAAAAATGGCGTTATCTTAGCTCTGTGCTAATGAAATAAAGGTTTTACAACTTATTACCAATTAGCAGTGTTGCCAGCATCCATTTATAAAGATTGCTTCCTATGTTTTATGAGGGTTTTTTTTAATCTCAAAAAAAGAAAATTATTTTTGCAGCTATAATATATTCACTATCTTGTAGCAATGGGGTAAAAACTACCAAAGCATAAAATTACATGAAATTAAAAGCATGTTTTTTTAAAAAATGATAGTCTTGCATAAGAAGCAGAAATCTGCCTTTAAACTACGGCCAATCTATTGCACATACAACCCTTTGTCAACAAGAAAATTCCATGGAAGCTGATAGTTTGGAATCCGGGTCCAAACCAGATATCTGGGGCACTGCTATCTGGATTGGCCTCTCTTCAGTAATGTGTAGCTGAAAGATGACATGTAATGGAAGATCAACACGTTCAGTTTCCTTGTCTCTTTTCATTGGCTGCTGCTTAGGAAGTATAGAGAACTCAGACAGCAGAGTTATCATGCCATGCAACTTTTTAAATTATATGTTAGTGGGAACAGGTGGGTTGAAGGTGCAGCTCAGCAGTAGCTACACATCCTGATACCTTCAGGTGGGCAGCTGTGTTAGTTTGACTCCAGTGCAGGGGTCATTTTGTAGAAAAAGAGCTAGGGGAACTCATTAGCATAACTCATTAGCATATGCCACACCCCCTGACATCACCGGAAGTGTGTCATAAGGCCACAAACCCCGCCCCCAACGTTCCCGGCTGCCGCTGGCGGCCTTGCAGCTCCACTGCCGAGCCCCATGAGGCAGGCAGGGGTGGGGAGAGGCAGGGAGGAAGCAACTTACCCTCCCTCTTCTCCTGCCTCCTCCTGGCTGAATGAGGGCCGGAAGCGGGGCGGCCGGAAGCGGGGGGCGGGGCTTCGTCATGTGCCCCGCCCCCCGTACCTCACCCGGGGGAACTGCGATCCCCCGTGATCCCCCCCGAAATGACCTCTGCTCCAGGGGCACCGTTAAGACCAACAAAGTTTGATTCTGGGTATAAGCTTTCGTGTGCGTGCACACTTCTGTGCATGCGCATGAAAGCTTATACCCAGAATTAAACTTTGTTGGTCTTAAAGGTGTTGCTGGACTCATACTTTATCCCAGTACCTTGTTTGGGCTCAGAAAATCTTTCATGAGGATCTTGAAGTAGCAGGTCATAGCAGAAAGCTGTTCAGTAACGGACCTTCTCAGTCAGCATGGAATAGTGGTTTAAAGTGTTGGACTAAGATCTGGAAGACCCAGGTTCAAGCCTCCACTATGCCATGGAAACCTGCTGGGTGACCTTGGAACAATCAGCCTAACTTACCCTCACTGGGCTGCTGTTGTTGTTGTGAGGATAAAACGAAGGAGAGGAGAACAATGCTGTGGGGTATGAACATCCAAATAAATAAATCACTATAGCACTAAGTTTTCATGTCCAATGTGCTGACTTCAAGGCTCAACTGCCACACACCAGTACAGTCGTGTGCATGTTGATGGTGCAAGCAAAACACCAAAAAGATGGGTGCACTACTTGCTGTTGTGCGACAAGCTTGCAGTTCTGACGGAATGGATTGGAAGCATCAACTATTGCAATATCCTGTATCTGAGGTAAGAGATGGCAAGCCTAACTTGCATAGGTGAACGCGATGTCACACATTAAACACAATTAGGCTTTGTTGGTTAAAATTATCATTTTAATTCCGTACCGGGAAGTCAGGAAGGGCACGATTATCATTTTTATTAAATATTTGGGTTACTGATACCATATTGGAAAGCTATCTCAAGAAAAAAAATCCATTTTAATTAATATCAGAAAAAATATCAACATTCCCCAAACTGAGTGAAAATGATAATGATGCCCCTTCCAAAATGAAATCAAAACATAATTTTTAAAAAAGTGCCTCCAGGCACTGAGAGCTGTAAGAGAGAGGAAGGATGTACATTTTGGGGGCACATCAGCCCTTTAAAGGACCACTGTTTTAATGACCCAGGTCTACCCCCCCCCATTGAAACAGTGGTCCTTTAAAGTTCAAAGTGTTAATGCACCACATACAGAGTAACAGAAAGGCCTCCTGACCCAATTCCAGATATTTCCTGTATTTAGTGGGAGTGAAATACTGGAATCGGGAAATATCGGGAGTGCCTTTTGCAGTACAGGATATTGCTGATCCAATCTGATACCGGAAATATCAGACATTTTGTTGGGTTGGTAATATATGCACACACACCTCTAATCACAATGCTCAAAAACTTTCACATCACCAGACGGCAAAACAAACACAATGGTCTTCCAAGGAGATTGTTCGCACATTCTGAGACAACTCATAATGTATTGACTAACCAACAGATGAAATCCAATCATATAATATGTGCATGTGTAAACTGATCCTATACAAGTGAACTATTCCAGATTTGATCTTTGGGGGGTTGGCAACTTGTTAGGGGGTTGAGTGGGATTGCTCCCTGCAGGAGATACTACCAAATGGTCAGAAATAGTCTTTTAGCCACATATAATTGTGGGTTTTGGGGTTTTTTTTACAATTACTGATAATAAAAATACTGATTTATAAAAGTACTTATAAATAATGCCAACTGAAGCATATCTATCTAAAGAAGTAGCAACTTTTCCTGTACTCTTCATTTTGTAAGAAACTAATGTTCCTGTTCGTCATGAAAATGAGGGTTTCCTTTCAATTTTGTGAACTTCTGTTATGTTTCTGTGAAGAGGCTGGGGAGGGGGGAATAGTCCCCATTTCATGCTTTATTTTGTATCAAAATAATTAATGCCTCATTGGTAATCTCCAACATAAGTCTCCTCTCTACGGTGTATCAGCATCTTCCATAATGAATCACATCTGATCCCAGAGTGACCGCAGCGAAAACGCAGTTAGGAAATTAGCCGCAGCTGCCCAGCTTCAGCCGAGCTGCCTGAAACCTTTCCTGTATAAAAATGAGTAAGTTCTTCCTACCGAGTGAAGCTTCTGGTAGAGACCACACGCGTTGCATACGTATCCTCCATTTGCATTCTTTCGCCAGAGAGAGGTCTTTGTGGTCAGGCAATTGGCACAAAAAACACCCGAGCCTCTACGTCTCTGAAACAGGGGGAGGGGGAAACAGAAGGTCAAAGGTTAGTCACATGATCTGTAGAGTTAGGACAAATCAACACAGGAGTTTTGTCTGTAGGCTGGCAACAATTGATAGTATAAAACCACACTACCCATAATGAGGTCAAGTTCAATTGTACTTAATAGGCACTGCTGATTTTCATTACAATTTACCCTACATTGATGGATGAGGTGCGCAAAAATGCCACGGCTTCTCTCCCCCCCCCCCACAGTAACACTTCTAACTTTTTGAACTTCAGGGTTTGTGCCTTTAACAACTGGGTTCCAAACTCTGAATTTCAGTGTTCTATTTTGATGGAGGGGCGAGAAAGGACTCCTGCTGATCTTGCCAGTTCCCCGAAGCGAGTTTTTATTACTTTTATTTGAAACGTGTGATGTTTAACAACAAGAAATTTTTTTACATCTGATTCATTTCTATTTCTCTACTGCCCCTCTTCAGTTCTGGGAAGAAACTCTACATGTCCCAACGATACACAAGCACCAAATCAGAGCTTTTAGAACTTAATTCTAAAATTTACCTATACAACCATCTATTTTCTACTATCCACTGAGACTGCAGGGACTAATCAAATGGTTGATCAAGAGTGCATGAGGGCACTTCTGTACTTCTGCTGTTAGGCAATGCTGCCTCACTGATGGGGTGATTTTAATTTTGTCAAGCAGAGAAATGTACCAGCATAGCTCTTCCAAATGCAAAAGCTCTCTTCACTAGAGCTACTGACTGAAACCTACAGCTTTACTGTTTAGAAGTGGGTGTTACTGAAGAGAGGTGCTCATTAAATTCCGTCTGTGGCATAACAATATCATTAAACTTTTCATGTCAACAGGAACATCACAAAAACAGGCAGCATTTGAGAGCACAATTGCTAAAACATACAATGAAATGCCTGTCTTGTTCTAGGCTTCCCCCCCCCCCGAAAAAAATTAATCATTTCAACATTGGTTTCTTTATTTTTTAAAAAATACATGTTTAATAAAAGTCCTCCATATTGCACAAGTTTAGAGAGAACAGTTTCAGTAAAAGATTAAACTGATTTTGTTCTAAATTAAAAAATTACTGGTCCTGTAAATCAAAATTTCAAGGTGTCGTCAAATTTAAGTAATTTATTTAACTTTACTCCATACTGCAGGGAAAAGGGGGGGGGTATCAGTGCCAAGAAAGTACAATGGTTATAATTGTACTCTGATACATTTCAAATGGAAAGCTTTTTGCAGACATAATTTTGGCTTGGAGTGTGGAACACTTTCTTGGCATTGAAAGGGCATTTGATTCATCGGGTGTTTCACAATGTATCACTAAAAAGACCTGGTGATCAGCCAGTTCCCTATAGGGTAATTTTTCCATCCAGATGCAAGTGCTATCAGAGGCCCTCGTCAGCTAAACTAATTATGATCTTGCATTTGCTGATGCCTGCTCACTCTTAACGTTCGACATCCCCCATTAATCATCGATACGAGGAAAATGAATGAAATGTAGAGAAAACGAGGGCTGGTAACCTACACGGTCATAAAAATCTAAAATGAGTGCAATAATTTAACAAGATCGGGGAAATGTTTTTCAGTGAGCACAAAGTCAGACTAACAATTGCCCTTTTAAACCAAGAACACAATTTCATTAGTGTAGCAGGTTGTGTCACTTTAAGTCGAGCTAATAAAACCAACTGCATTGCCAGGATAATCTCTTGTCCAACCTCCCCCCCCCCAGTATCACTAAACCAGAGTCATAATTACACCATATTTTATGACCTAAAACTTAATACCAAAGGACCGTCTTCATGCAGTAGCCCCCTGACAATCTTTAGATACATTCCTTTAGTATGTTCCTTATTTTATTTTTAGGAATCTCTCTCTCTCTCTGGTACTATCAAAACCCTGGAGGTAGCTTAAAATCATTCACCATAATAAAATTAGACACAGTGGACTCTAACCCACAGCCTTTAGGTTTGCCAGGTTCACCCCGGACATGGGCGAGGGATGGGAGGGGTAGGGTTGCCAGATCCAGGGTGGGAAACTCCTGGAGATTTGGGAGTGGAGCCTGGGGAGGACAGGGACCTCAAAGGGGTACAATGCCACAGAGCCCATCCTTCAAAGTATCCATTTTCTCCAAGGGAACTGATCTTTGTCATCTGGAGATGAGCTCTAATTCTGGGGGATCCCCAGGTCCCACCTGGAGGCTGGCATCCCTATTACATAACAAGGTATTAAAATACATTCGAGTAACTAACTTTTTAAAAAGTCTAAGCTAACTTCTCCTTGTGAGATCCCAACTGATAGCCACAACTCGTTCCTTTAGAGATCAATAAACTTTTCATTAAGTAAATTCATCGTTGAGCATGCAGAGTTAGATTAAATGGAAACTATTCTACATTCCTGCCATTTGGATTTGATTGAAAAATATCCTCCGCTTTCCAAATTTTCGTGGAGCTGATGACTACTTGCAGTGGCATGTTGAACAGGGTGTAGTTTTAGCATGAGTCTTCCATGCTTGCAAAAAGCGTTGTATATGGTGGTTATTTGAAGGCCACAGAATCATATTGAACAAGTGATCTGTACCGTAAAATAGCAATGTATATAATGATAATGAGAAGGTCTGTCGGTCTCTGGCAAAGATATTTCTCTGACTGAGAACTTGGAGAGCCAGCGCCAGACCGAGTAGATAATCCTGAGGAACAGAGACCAATGGTCTGACTTGGCAAAAGGTAGCTTCATACATTCATATGACAATACACTCAATGAAAAAAGCCAATTTATTTATTCATTTTCTGTCATTATCCCATGGGGGGAGGTCAAAAGGAGGAGGAGGAGAAGAAGAGATTGGATTCATACCCCGCCCTTCACTTGGCGCCTCAGAGTGGTTTACAAACTCCTTTCCCTTCTCCTCCTCACAACAGACACCTTGTGAGGTAGGTGGGGCTGAGAGAGCTCTGACAGAAACTGCTCTTTCAAGAACAGCTCTGACAGAACTATGGCTTGCCCAAGGTCATCCAGCAGCTGCAAGTGGAGGAGTGGGGAATCAAACTCAGTTCTCCCAGATTAGAGTCCTCACATTTAACCACTACACCAAACTGGCTCTGCAGAGATGGCACTGCAGCGGGAGGACCAGACATGATGGAAACCGTTGCTGTCCTCAACCATAGGCCTGGCAGAACATTTCTGTCTTACTGGCCTTGCAGAACTGTAGCATGTCCAGCAGAGAACAGTTGTCATTTGGCAGAGAGTTCCACCAGGCTAGCACCAGGGCCAAAAAGGCCCTGGCTCTAGTTGAGGACAGCCGGATATCTTTTGGGCCTAACTGGAATATTAACTTACTCACAGTCCATATTGAAGCTCCTTTCAGCCCTAACACAACTGGTTTGACTACAGAGCATACCAACATTTAAAAGAGGGACAACACACAACCCCATTAGATATATTTAGGCCCCTGCCACACGGCAGGGAAAACACGAGGCGAAGTGCGGCTAAAGAGAGCCACATCAAAAAAGATATGCGCGGGCGGGATCCCACGGATCCTGTGCACCGCGCGCCGTTGCTCCCCGGCACGATCACATGCCGGGGAGGGAGAGTTGGAGGCAAGGGGGAGGCCGCCGCAAGGACGCGCGGCCGATCCCACGGCCGGTTTGAGCCGCTCTACTTCGCAAGAACCACCCAGGTAGGTGGTTCTTTTTAATGCGGGTTTACGCGCGGAAGAGACAGATTGGGGACGGACAGGCAACGATTCCCAGATATTGCCGTGGGATCGCGCCCGTTTGATCCGCCCCCGTTCTGTTTAGCTCCCGGACCAAAACCCCTCGTATGAACGGGGCCTTAGTCAGTTAGGGCTGATACATGATTAGGTAAAGGTAAAGGTTCCCTTGCTCAAAAGCCAGTCGAATCCGACTCTAGGGTTGCGGTGCTCATCTCCGTTTCAAAGCCGAAGAGCCAGCGCTGTCCGAAAATGTTCCCGTGGTCATGTGGCCGGCATGACTAAACACCAAGGTGCACGGAACGCTGTTACCTTCCCACCGAAGCGGTACCTATTTATCTACTTGCAATTTCTTGCTTTCGATTGGTTGGCAGGAGATGCATGATTACCTTTAAGCTAAAGTGGGTTGCAGAGACCTAGGCAGAACTGAGCCGGATGGAAATATACTAGATGAAGAATTTTAGTAATGACTGCTGAGAGGTTGAATTAAGCTTATTTCCACCCAGCTGATAAATTAAGTTCTTATTTGGATCCCAGATCAAAGGTTCTGTGACTTCTTTTGCCTAAACCTGCCTGCAAAATTCATTCATAGCTAACATCTGCTGCACCCTGCATTTTAAGTTACAACTGTATCAAGATTACACCTACAACTGGATGCAATCTTATTCGACTATCTGAAAGAGTATGCTTAAAATATTCAGACAAGGAAGGTATTGTGAAACTTTTGATGGGGGAAAAATTCTGAAGATTCACCCAAATTTTTCATAGAGGATGGATACTAGCACAGCTGATATGGATAAACAAAAGAAACCAAATCTCCATTAGAATCAAGGCTATGTAGATGCTATTGATCAATTTTTAGAATCCACAAACTGGCCAGCAAAATAGTTTAGGAAATCTCTTGCATTTTAGACTGCATGTCTGAGCTATCTCTGTCAAATCTTAAATAAAATCAGTGTGTGTGTATATATATATCGTGTATATATATATATCGTAGCCTCTTTGGAAACAGTACTATGATACTCTGACTCTTGATAGTCAATGGATTGGTACTTAGTACCTATCTTTGAAAGGAAAAAATAATGAGTCATTCCTTTTTTTCTAACTATAGTAGTAGCACAACAACTTGCTAGATGTCTACAACCACTGACCACGGGGAGACGAAAAAAAGTTTCCTATTTGTTAATGAATTTGTTTATTTTTTATTTTTTACCAGTGGTTCTGATTTTCTGCATTTTGCTTTTGCAGGTTCATTTGCATTTTGATTCATTTGCATTATATGTGATTTGTATTTGCATGTTCAAGATACATCATTTATACATACAACAATGCTCCCTCTAATTCTACTTTGTGAGCTACTGGCATTAACGTTAAGAGCAAGTGCTTTGGCTACTGCATAAATTAGTTTGCTCTGGAGCCATCCTTCCTGAGCTAAGACAAAAATTGTGTGAACCAGAGGCTAAAAAACTGTGAGCTAGCTCACACTAACTCAGCTTAGAGGGAACACTGCATACAATATACATATAAGATGTAAAGGAGATTTTTTTTTTTGACATGCAAATAATGTTGAAAAATGTGTACAATTTAAGAGAAAAATCTGGTACAATGAATACCGAATCAGGGATATGATATGCACAGGGAACAAGAGGTCCTGAAATGGGTATTTTCAGGTTGAGACCGCAGGGATCAGAAATGTGAGACCATTCCTAGTGGCTGCCTGGCAAAATCCCACTTATAAGCTCTGAGGAAGCTCAGCTTAATATCATTCTTCCTACTTACAACCAGTAAACGACAGCACCCCAGTCTAATTCATTGGACTTCGTGCTTGTTCAGTTTCTTTCAATCATGTTCCTTTCGAGCCCTTACAAATTTTTCAAGCAGCACCTCTGTAACACGGCTGCTCTAAAGAACAGTTGCGTCACAGATGAAGGGACCTGGATTCCCATCAATGCCACTTGCTACTAATTGGAGTTATCCATGTAAATTTCCTGTGCGTGCTTGGGAAAATAAGCCCAAAGGGTCTATAATTGAAACTATGTTTCTGCTAAGTCAATCTTTAATTATGTGAATCCTTATAGCCGGTACATTATAATAACACTGCCTGAAGGGACCACTACAGTTAAGAGTTTGTCAGTATTTCCATTTGCGCTCCTTGGTTGGGGTGTTTAATATATCAGTTGTCTCAAATCACACTGGGCTGAAATTTGGCAAACAAATTGGTCAGCACAGATGTGAAGTTTCTTTTTCTCTTTTTTTAAAAAATTAAAACTTTATTGAAATCAGTTCAGCTGTTTATAATTTGGAGGAAGGCCAAAAAAAAAGGGGGGGATCTCGGTTTGTGAATAATGCCCCTTTCCCTCATCTCCAAACGTGGACTATAGCAGCTTAGTTGCCAGGGAAATATTAAATGTATATTAACAATAAAGGTTACTGATACATAAATTTAAACAGGAGGAGAAAGCTTAGAGACTTAAAAGTCAGCATAGAGTCACCGAGCATGTGCTACAGAGTGCTCCCAATCTCGAACAGTGTTCTGTCGATAAGCAGCATAATGAAAACATGAAATTGTATAATCACCCCTGATATGCCAAGGATTCATTCACAATTTTATGGTTTTCATATCCTTGGCATTTCAAATCAAATCAGCATGACTCTTAGTTTTCATGTTTTTAAGCCCAAACAACCCTCTTTACAAACCCTCCCCTTTTTAAGATTCCACTCCTGTATTTAAAACAGAAATTCCCAATAACAGCATCAAATAATAAGCAATGAAGCTATTTTAAAAAGAAATATAATGGAATGAAAGAGATCAATTGCTGGTATCGATAGGATTTTGGCTGGGGAGGTAGGAGAAAGCAAAGTTAGCAAATATCAATATGTTCTCAACCAATGGTCAGGGGTTGTTGTTATTTTAAAAAGAGTAAACTGGAAGGAAGCGACCTGTTTCACATACACTTGGGTCACCATGGAAAAGCACCTGCCCTTAATTAGAAATCTTTGGGGCATTACTGTGAAAGGAAGCAAGCAAATATTTATTAGGGTTGCCTCCAAACTTCATCATTCCAAGATCTGCAATACAAATCTCGGTGGCTTGAAATGCAGATCTATAAAAAGGTGAGTGGTGCATCCCTCAGTATTTCCCTGGCTTGGATCTTATAGTTGAGTTGGAAGAAAATTCCTTCTCCTCTCTACCTCATTTCCCCATAATGCTTACCTGGCTGCTGCTGCTGAAATGGCAAGTGGTGGAGATGAATGGGGTGGCCCAGTCAGGAAGGAGGAGAGTGAAGACATTCTCTCTCTTGGTATTCCCCCACCCTTCCTTTCACTCTCAGCACCTCACATACTGTTTTTGGACATCTCCAAGGTGCCAGGAACTCTCTGAGAAGTGCATCAAAGCACCATTCAAGGTGCTGCGTGGGGGGAGGAGGGAGTGTAAGAAGAGGAAGGGAGTCTGAGAAGAGAGTGCCTCTTCTCCTCACTCCACTGGATGGATGGCTGCTCACCCCCGCAGCAGCAACAGCAGCTAGGTAACAGGGGCAGGGGTGGGTGGGCTAGAGTGGTAGATGTAGGGTTGCCAACTTCCAGGTGGCACCTGACGATCTCCTGCTGTAAGAGTTTATCTCCAGACAACCAAGATCAGTTCGCTTGGAAAATATGGCTGCTCTGGAGGGCAGATTCTATGGCATTATGCCCCGCTGAAGTCCCTCCCCTCCCCAAACTCCACCTCCCAGATCTCCATGAATTTCCCAACCAAGAGGTGGCAACTCTAGGTGGATGGTGGGCTGGTAGAGTTTGAGAAAGGGGATTTTGAGGGAAGAGGAGGCAAGAGTCTCTCTCCCCCTGTTCTTATTCCACCTTCTTCCTACAGTCTCTCATATGCTATTTCTGCACCAGGAGCTACTTGGAAATGGATCCGGTGAAAAGCAACAGGAGTAGAAGAGGAACATGTAACATGTGTTTAGGCCTGACAATTTGACAAAAGCTATAAAGGAAACAGACCAGATATGGCCAGCAGTGTATTTAGTGGTAGCTCAAAACTGCTGCCACCAACCTGGTGCCTCTTGCCACCCCCAGCTCTCCACCGCCCCTCACTGCCCTGCATCTGCTCACTCTCATCAATCCCACAAAGGAGGCTGAGCACCTAATATTCTTTCCCTACTCATTTCCCAGATGTATATTTTTATTGTATTTATTTTAAACATTTTTACACCGTATTTCCACCCTGCCAGGGTCCCCAAGGCAGCAAACAAAACAATTTTTTCACCCATTGGTGGAAGTCACTGGAGTGAGACAGACAAATCTCCCTGGGGAGAGAGTCTCAAAGTTTTGGTGCCACAACAAAAAAAGCCCTTTCTAGGATCAGATGGCAATGTTAACTGAAGCAGGATCTCCATGGATGACTGGAATGAGCAGGTATGTTCATATGGGAGAAGCAGTCCTTAAGGCATATTGAAAAGGTCAATATCAGAAACTTGAATTGAGCTCGGAAGCAAATTGAAAGTCTTCAAGGGCAGCCCCGTGTGGGCACATTGCAGTAATCTAATATAGATATTACAAAGCCACGGCAAGCCAAAAATGGAGCTTCCTGAACTCTTGCATCTCACAATAGCATGGTGAAAATGGGAGTGAAGATGAAGTGGTGGAAGCTGCTGCCCCTCAAATCCACTGCCCATGGCCCCTGTCACCTTGCAGAGCTGGCCATGAACCTAACACTGGCAAACAGATTGAAGACAGAGGACAGTGGCTGAAAAAGACAAGGAATGTAGGAAAGTAGAGAAGGATCACCCAATACAGATTGCATGACAAGTGAGTTAATTTGTTGGAAAAGTGCCTTTGAGATATGGCTTGATAGACAGAGAGAAAGGAAGGTCATTGCAGGCACATGGAGTACCAGAAAAAAAAGTTATGAAAGCACAGGAAGGACTCTGCAGGTAATCAAGAAGTATTTATATCACATACAGGCTGATCTCCAGATGTGAAAAAAATGTAGGATCAACTGTTTGACATGATAGTTGTTTCCTTTTCAGGTGTTTCCTTTCACTGCATTGTAGCTGGGAGACATCTTACATCTTCTAACTCCTCAGTGCTTTCTTCCTTCCCCTAAACTGTGAGATCAGATTCTATCACTGGCAGTTCTCCAATTTTTCTTCAACTAGGTATGCTCAGAATTTATTTCAGTAAACGGTAGCCTGAGCTACAAGAGCTATTTTTGATTCACAACAAGAGGACAAAGCCTCGGTATCTGCTTCTATTCTCTATAACCCTGCCTGCCTGCTGATATGTGCAAGCAAAAACTTTGCTTCTGTCCCCTGCAAAGCATGCAGACTGGCTGCTTATCACTAGGAAGAGGAAGAAAGCCTCTGTTTCTACTCCTTCCCGAGGTGCAAGAAACTGCCGATTGTACTGAAGGAGGGGAAAGACAGAGTCTACATCTATTTCACCAGCAATACACACAAATTCCATGAATAGTGAGTACAAAACCAGGAAATAAAATACATCACAGAAACACACAACCTATGCCTATATTGAATCACAAATCTCTCAGTCCAGTGAGGTAGTGTAATGATAAGTGGACAATGGGATTGTGTAAAGAAAACCAGTTGAGATCATCTTAGTTGGTAGGAAGAGTAGCTAACTCTTCTGGTTGGATGCTGTCCTTGTCAGGCATATGTTTGCTAAGTCAGTCACTTCCTTCACTCTCTTTTGTACATGGAGAAATGAAGTATGACTCTGAGGCACCCGAATAGCTATCTCATTGAAAGTTTTCTGACATCCTGGAGGATGGAAATAATTTTGTTCAGATCTGTAGAATTTACTGAAAATCAGTCATCTTACATAAACTGCAAAACATTCTGCTCAACCGACTTTATTCCCAACCAAGCAGTTTGGAAACGGCTGCTGTGTCGAAGTGTTTTTGGCAGCTTCTGTTTGTAGAATAATTTTCCATGGTACAAATGAAGATTTTTTTCTTCTGACTGAAGAGGTGCCGAAGACCATACATACTGGACTCCATGTAGACAATCAGAACTGCTAATGTCACAGCCAGTGCTGGTATACTAACCCTTTTCATTGTCATGTATGTGCTTTTCCCCCTGTAGGAATGCATAAGAGCAAAACTAATTCGTAGCTTGAATGTTTCTTGGTCTTTCACTATACTTAAATACAGAGTTCCCTTAAAAGACTAAGGGTTAGATTTAGACTAAATTTTCCACGAACGGAAAGAGACACGTAATTTTCACCAATTTCCCCCTTGTTGCTGCTGACCCTGTTTGCACCTCATGTTGTTCTTGGGGGTCCCTGTCCCCCAAGAGCAGCACCTCAGGGAGATCGATGGGCTATAGAGGGCGGGGGAGGAAAGGAAGGCACTTCCAGATAATTTAGTCTGGATCCTGCCAACCCTATAACTTCAACTTGCAGTATGAACATGATTGCAAATATTAACATTATTTATAAATACCACAACGAGACAAGCCTTGCGATGTAGCATTCCATAATGTCTGTGTCAGTACTAACATTTCCACATTGTGTTGCTTAGTTTCTTTGATTTCTTAACTTGGTCAGTCGCCAAATGAAAAAAAAAAGGAAAAAGGAAATACATGCCGATTACCAGGCACTGCTGCAGAACTCGGATGGGGTTAAAATGCTCAATTGATAATGACAGGAATTGGCAATATTACACAAAATTGTTAACATTTCATAAGGCCTACTCCCCCCCCCCCTTATTTAGAGAGAGGGAGCACACTTGAGTTTTTCCTATTTCAATCTCATCCAATTCTGGGCCACACTGAATTTTTAAATAAACTATTATTTAATCAAATACAGGCGCATTAGTCTCACTCCTGCTGACAACTTCAATTAGAATATTTTTGCTTTGGACTGAAAAAAAAAGCTCATGATCTTTATATTGCTGCGGCTTCTGCACAACATCTGGATACAATTTTTATATACCCAACCATCAAACTCCTATCTCCATGAAACAAGTTTATTCAAGATTTGTTTTAATTATCCAGCACAGCAAACTTCATCTGGCTTTTACAAGAAAGTGAGGAGGACATTTCAATCGAGGCAACGGTGCTTCATAAGGATCAGCAGGGCCGATCACTGGTATGAAAAGGGAAAGCTCCGGGTACAACTGGAGTAATTGAAAAGAGAGATCCGATGGCCAATACCAGAGAACAAGTGCTACTTCCAATTAATTTCATTTCTATCCTGCAAAACAGATTTATTTTATTCTGCACATGGTATACTTATTTATATTGCATCCCCAATGTCCTGATACTTGACAGGGAATATGCAGAGTATGGATTAAGCTTTTTTGTGTTTTGGCTAGTCTGCTTCCTAATTTCAACAGCTATTGTTTCCACTTAAACTCTAATACAGGGCACATTCCTAGAAGTAAGATAAATTAAATGCACTGGGCCTTAGCTTCCCAGAATCTGGCTTAACAGCCTCCAGTGGGTAACTATTTAATTGTAGGAATTAATGTTTCGACAACATGCCCTTCCTGCTGTTGGAAGCAGCTACTTATATGGCTGTGGGAGAAGAACGTCCCCAAACTAGACTGAGCTGATTCTCCGCAGTAGTTTAAATACCAATGGTGATGCAGAGAGCTTAATGGAGAAAGGGGCTACAGAGGCCTTGGTGCTGTGCTGCAGTCTCTGGCTTGGATCAAACACAGGAGCACTCGTACTTCTGTTTATTAGAAAGGACGAAAAAAAGAACCACAACCTATGCTCTTAAAATACTTCCCTCCCTGCAATTTCTCCTGCCAACCTAGCAGTTCGAAAGCAAGAAATTGCAAGTAGATAAATAGGTACCACTTCGGTGGGAAGGTAACAGCGTTCCATGCGCCTTGGTGTTTAGTCATGCCGGCCACATGACCACGGAAACGTCTTCGGACAGCGCTGGCTCTTCGGCTTTGAAACGGAGATGAGCACCACAACCCTAGAGTTGGATTCGACTGGCTTTCGAGCAAGGGAACCTTTACCTTTACCCTGCAATTTAGTCTTAAAATTTGTTCAAGAAACGGGTCTTTGAACACAGCTATGACTCTTGGCCCCACTACTGAAATCCTGTAACCCACTCCTCTATCCCAACTAGTGAAACCTGATACGGTACTCCCGCCTTCTGCCCCACGTACTTCACACACTATGAATGGTGAGGAAGGACTGCACTTTTTGATATGGTATAAAAAATGTTAATACCGTTTACATTCCTAATGTGGGTGGCAAATTTTTGAGAGAGACTGCAATGATCAGTGCGGCTGTTTATCTTTTCTTTTGTTTCTTTAACAGAGATCATTAAAACGTATCTTTAAGGCATGCTTTTGCTGTACACTTCTGGAAGATGCCATGGTTTTTCTGGTCATGCTGAGACAAAAGAACTCTGCAGGCTTCTGCCATTTGGAGAAGAGGGATCCACTCAGGTTAGAGGAGGCATGGAGGTAGACTAGCTGAGGCACTATGACAGTGGCCATTAGTAGACAGTCCTACTGCCAGATGAGTACTGGCCGGAAGGAATCTAACCTTTCCAATGCGCATCTATTCTGTACATGTGCATGACTGAGGAATCTTCCATGGGCCTTGCGGGGCACAGTGTATAGACAGGAACAGATGGACTTGGATGACTAAATTTTCAGTTTCTGCATACTGAAGACAAGAGCAAACTCATAATAAATGATCAGGTATTCAGCTTGCACTCTGACCTGGATGGCTCAGACTAACTCAGACCCGCCATATATCTGAAGCTAAATAGGGTCAGTCCTGGTTAGTACTTAGATGGGAGACTATCAAGGAACTTCAGGGTTGCTATGCAGAGAAAGGCATTGGCAAACCACCTCTGTTTGCCTCTGCCATTGAAAACCCTACAGGGTCATCAAGAGTCGACTGCAACTTGACAGCACTTCCCACTACCATTTTGTTTGAATTCTGTTACCTTGAATCTCCATGAATGATCCAAGGGAGTCTATTTACAAACTGCATATGTGACCACCTCACATGTCTCTTGAGAAACCTGTATAAGGGTCAAGAAGCGACAGTTAGAACCGGATATGGAACAACTGATTGGTTTCGCATAGGAAAAGGAGTACGACAAGGATGTATATTGTCACCTTGCTTATTTAATACATATGCAGAGTACATCATGCGAAATGCTGGCCTGGATGAATCACAAGTGGGAATTAAGATTGCTGGGGAAAAGATCAACAACCTCAGATATGCAGATGATACCACTCTAATGGCAGAAAGTGAAGAGGACCTAAAGACCCCTCTTGCTCAGGGTAAAAGAGGAGAGCGCAAAAGTGGGCTTGAAGCTCAACATCAAAAAAACTAAGATCATGGCATCCGGCCCCATCCCTCCTTGGCAAATAGAAGGGGAAATCGTGGAAGTAGTGACAGACTTCACGTTCCTGGGATCCCAGATCACCGCAGAATGTGACAGCAGCCATTAAATTAAAAGACGTCTGCTCCTTGGGAGGAAAGCGATGGCGAACCTAAACAGCATGATAAAAAGTAGAGACATCACCCTGCCAACAAAAGTCCGCATGGTCAAAGCAATGGTATTCCCAGTAGTCATGTATGGCTGCGAGAGTTGGACTATAAGGAAGGCCGAGCGCAGAAGAATAGATTCTTTTGAACTATGGTGCTGGAGAAGACTCTTGAGAGTCCCTTGGACTGCAAGAAGAACAAATCAGTCAATCCTCAAAGAAATCAACCCTGACTGTTCCCTGGAAGGCCAGATAATGAAACTGAAGCTAAAATACTTTGGCCACCAAATGAGAAGGGAGCACTCACTGGAAAAGACCCTGATGCTGGGAAAGATTGAAGGTCAAAGAAGACGGGGACGGCAAAGGATGAGATGGTTAGACAGTGTCAGCGATGCAACGAACATGAAATTGAGCCAACTTCAGAGGACGGCGGAAGACAGGAAGGCCTGGCGTGAACTGGTCCATGGGGTCGCGAAGAGTCGGACTCAACTGTGCGACTGAACAACAACAAAAAGCCCGTAATAAGCTTTGTCCACTTTCTGAAAAGTTCAGAGTTTGCCAAGAGAGGTAGCGGTGGACATCTTTTTGGGGGAACCGTGCTCTAAGGTGTGTGGGGTGCCGAGGGAAGTATTAACTTGGGTCACGTTTCCCTGGACTCTTCCAGTCAGTGACCTCATCAGTGCTAACAGGTTCTTCATATATGGATTAGAGACAAAGTAATACGGAAACTTAAAACTATTTATTTTATGAGGTAACTTCTTTGGGATCCATCAAGTGAAAATAGCGAAAAATGGTCTCGTTATTCTTGTTTTTCAAGCCGCCCGTATTTATCGTTCCAAGTCAGATGTGTCAAAAGCTTCAGTCCTTCCGTCATCTTCCCACTCCACTTCCATACTTCCTAAAGGCCATGCTGTGCTCTGTGAATAGTTATTGAATAGCTGCAGCAGAACTTCAAAATCGAACCCCACTTGTTTCTTTATGGTTTCCCTCATTAGATTTCCACAGATTTTCAGAAACAGCCAGCAGGGGGCAAACATCAGCAATCCTACTAGTGAACTAATAAGTTCCTTGCTGTCCTTGTCTTCCCATTCCTCCATCACACATTTGCTTCACATCATTTCCTGTCATCCTCCTCCTCTTTACTTCCCTTCCACTTCCTTCCTTTCCCCATCTTAGGTCCATCTCCTTTTAATTCCCCTTTCCACCTTCCTCCCATCCCTTGACTGCCTCCATAGCACCACTTCAACTCATTCCACGGTCCTTGTCTCCAGACCCCTATTCCTTGCTCTCTGCCTTTCTCCTCCATCTATCTGCCTTATTGCTTTCTCACAATACCCACAACACATCTCAGTACCTTTACTTCCCCTGTTTACTAGCCCATCATTCTCTACTTCCCGCTTTTCACATTTGCTTAGACCACCCTGCACTCCCCTCTAATCTCTGCCAAGGTTCCGCAGTGCTTGTTTGCTTGCTCCTTTTAAATACCCCAACGCAGACCCAACTAGGATTCCCCATAGCTGTACAACAGTTGTGGGGAACGGCTATTAAAAACAACAACAAGTAACAGGCTGTCTGGCTTGGAATGGCGCTGTGGTGGGGGAGGGGGTTCCTGCCTCCCTCCCAGCCATTTCCCCACACCATGAGAGTTGCTTTAGTAGCAAAAACAGGGAAAGTACTCTTCCCTAGTGGTGTTTCCGCAGGGGAAGGTAGGTTCATACAGAACCCTCTCTCCTCTTCATGCCTGGTCCAGTTACATAGACTTCACTTCCAGGATTTCAAAATTAGATATAGTGATATATGACAGTCAATGTTTCTCTCACTGGGTATGGCCATAGAACACTCAATTCCAATCCTAACTCAAGTATCCTACTTTACAGGGTTATTTTACAGGGTTGCTGGGAATTTCGGGTGCTGTTTCGGCTTGGAAATATGGAAGTCCACACCTTTAACCCACACTATAAATCCCTAAACTTGGGCTTAGTGAATGGCCTGGCAGCATCTGGAACCAGGTGTGGACCTGAAATCGCCATAGAAAAGCATACATAATAAATATTTTCTCTAAAAGAAACTTCTAACTCACGGTTTTAACATCTCAGTCCAAGCCATGACAGCAGCTTCAGGAACCTCTCCAATTATTATTAGAAAATAAGCAAATACAAACAGAAATATTACATTTATGGAAATACAGCTTGAAACTTATTTTTTATGCACCAACATTTAATGCCCCAACAGAACGCTCCATTTGATTGTGAGGAGCTCTTTCAAGAAAACAGTCCCACTAAGAATGGTATTTGCTGGAATCCATCTTTTACATTCTTTAAGGGTTGTTTAGATTTGTATCCAATGTAGTGTGAATTTTAGCAGATGCACCATAATAGACACGCAGGCACTCTTATTCTTCAGGGCATACAAGTCCCCCCCCCTCCATTTTTTTTTATTTACAATTTGTCCAATTGAACTCAAAGCATGGCTACACTGCCACAAAAAAAATCAAAGAATCAAAACAGTCCACTGAATACAAGAGTACAAAGTGCACACATACTTCCCATAATACACCTGTTTTTAGCTGCTGTGATCTATTTATTTTTTAATTAGAGACTATGAAAAGATGAGATGCCAAAGTTAGATGTGTCAAGATACTGTAACCAAGGGCACAATCTACTGGGATTTTTTTAATGTGCATAAAACTCACTGGAACAACAGGAGTTACAGAAGAATACCAAATTCCCATATATTTCGACAGAATGGGCAGATATTCCTGGTAGACTGTAGCAAACTGACACAAGTTATGCACGCTCCCATAAAAGATGCTGAATTCTGGATCTTACAGATATAAAAAGTGCAACGTTTTGATTAGCAAGTACTTAAAGAGCACTTGCAAGTGATTTTTCAAAAAAGCTAAACATTAATTCATTTTTATTTATGTAAGAATGACTGAGAAACAGAAGATAAGTCAGGTTGTTTCCTACAAAAGTATGGATTTGTATTGTACAGTTCAATAACATAAGCTATAGAGGTTTAATTTGAGCTGTACCTTAATGCTTTGCTTCAGTCTTCTACACTACCCTGCAGAGTCTTTCTGTGCCTCAAGTTAAGTGCCAAACTATAGAAAGAGTCATCTGATAAAGATAAACCATGACACAAGAGTTTCCCAGATAATTGCCTTCACAGATCTGGTTGAGCTCTCATCTCTTCTAATTAGCCTCATTACCATACCTTAAGACAGACTGGCAGTCACTCAAGCCTCCTCTTTTGCCCTCTTAGAAACTATCCCTGACAACCAAATGGACAACACATGGTCCCCGTACGCTAATTCCAGACAATTCCCTCACAGAGGTTTCCTTGAGCAGAAAGCAGCATAACATAAAGTCACCAACAAGGAATGTGCAGGGAATATATGAGTAATTAATAAAATCTTTCTTAAATATCACTCAAAGCAAAACATTTCAGTCCTCAAAGTTCAGAAAAATAATACTCCATCTTCACAATAGTGTCTGTCTGCCTGCCTCCCTATCTGAATGAAAGCTTGGACATGGTACCACTTGCACACAATTCCACAGTGACTGATGAATATTTACTTTTAATTATTTATGTTATTTATACTGTTCCTGTCTTGTTGAGACTCAAGGCACATATAGTGAAGGTCAGTAGGATACATGGCTGGGACATCCAATAATTTGGAGGGCCTGGCGGGAGCTGGTCCATGGGGTCGCGAAGAGTCGGACTCGACTGTGCGACTGAACAACAACAACAAGGTTTGGATTGCGGATTACTTTCTATTTCTGAAACAGGAGAGGAAACAAAAATACAGTCTATTGTGCTACATCATCTTACAGAGATATAGGTAAAGTTGCCCACTTTATCGAACTTTGAATTCCCACTGACCACAATTAAAGCAAACTGGGCTATCCATTTTATTAAGAAGTGACCCCTAAAATTTGAGGTACTGTCTTTAGAGGACTGTTGGCCTCATGAAGACACAAGAAGTGAGTGTTATTTATGTTTTAAGGCAAGTACAAAAAAGAAGCATGTTGTCAGTCATAATCAACAGTGACAGCAACAACTGCTCATTCTTTTTAAGGCAGTGGTATTCCCATTTGTTACCTTAAGGGAACCCTTTTCATGTAGTCTTGTCTGTGGGGTAACTTCTGTGTTCCTGCCAGCTGTGTGCTGTGAGATCCTGCCAGCTGTGTGCTGTGGATTCTAAAATGTGGCATAGTCTAGGATGCATGTTCATCTTGTTAGGGTTTGTCCTCATCGTCATGCTGTGTGAATGCTGGCTGCAACCCAAGGCACGCCCAACACATCCCTTTGCTTTGTATTGCAAGGAGAGACCAGAAGTGAGCAAGTTCTTTGTCAGGGAGGCACAACTAGCAGAGCATGGCTTCCTAATGAGGAACCCATAGAAGTTTCTGAGCAATCTGTGAGATTTCCCCAGAATACAGTGTGAAAAACGCTTCTGTGCCATAATCTTTGAAGAAGCTCTCATCATCCTGAGTTTTACCATCATAATCTGCTTTGATTCTTCCAATCAGTGTCCAAGTATACCAGGTAATACTTCCTTCCTCAGGTTTTATTCTGTTACTAAACATCCACAGACTTGTATAATTAAGGATGCCAGCTTCTAGGTGGGACCTGGGGATACCTTGGATTTACACCTGCACTCCAGACTACAGAGATCAGTTCCCTTGGAGAAATTGATACTTTGGAGGGTGGCCTTCAGGACACTATACTCCACTGAGGTCCCTGTCCTCCCCAGGCTCCTCCGCCAAATCTCCAGGAGTGTCCCCACCTGGAGTTGGCAACCCCACCACTCACCCTCCACTGGTGGCTAGGAGGGACCTGGCAACCCTACATCCAGTAGTCCAGTTCTGTTATATAAAGTACTCAAAAAACATAAATAGGTTTGGGATTCCCCCCCCCCCCAATTTCTTTGGTTTAGTGTGGCATAATAAATTTTAAGAGCATATTCATAAAAACTGGTTATGTTAAATCACACCTGGCAGATGATTTGGGGGGGGGGGCGCCTGGAAAAGGTGTCCTCATCTAGTGAAACCCCATCGAGCATATTGACCGCCAAGTTCATCCTCCTTTACTCCTTCTACCTCTGGCTCTACCAAGAGCTAGTTTGGTGTAATGGTTAGGAGTGTGGACTCTAATCTAGAAGAACTGGGTTTGATTCCCCATTCCCTCACATGCAGCTAGAGGTGTGACCTTGGGTTAGTTACAAGTTCATTCAGAACTGTTATCTCATGAGCAGTTCTCTCAGAGGTCTCTCAGGCCCACCTACCTCACAGGGTGTCTGTTGTGGGGAGGGGAAGGGAAAGGAGATTGTAAACTGCTCTGAGATTCTTTCAGGTAGTGAAGGGCTGGGTATCAATCCAATCTCTTCTTCTTCTTCTCTTTGTACACACCTGTCCTAGCCACTTGCCCACCTTTCTGGAGTCAGTGCCCAAAGGACTGAAAGGGATGCAGAGAATGTCACTGTCTCCAGGTCGTGAAACACTGATGCAGAGACACCTGCCCAAGGACAAGTGCCTGTGGCAGGCCCTCTGCTCTATTGAACCTTGGCAGGTCCCCAGTTCTGCCAAACCCAGAACCAACCCTCTGAAAAACAGTACGTTGTTACAATAAAATAAAGAATCCAATCTCTTAGTGAGTAACATATTATTACACAGCTATATTGTGTATCACTCTAAAGGTAAAAGAGTAAAATAAGAATTGATTTAACCGAATCAGTTGGAGCTTTTTGCACCAATTTTAAATGACTTTTTTTCTTTCTTTTGAGAATGAGAACTCCAGTCCTCTTTCTTTCCTAATCTGGTGCTTGCCGGCTTTCTAAATATGACCTTTTTAAAAGTTTTTTTTTAAAATTTATTTTGCTTGAGTGGGGAAAAGCAAAGTGATGCAATCTCAAATCAGGGAAATGGATATTCTGCGCTTTGCAAGTTGGGGAAATTAAGAGTCCATTCAGTGTGACTGCAAAATACCCTCAAGGCCAATATTTACTAAGCATGGTGTGCACACACACACAGGAGCCTTGTTGAAAATCCACAACAAATCTTTCATTGCAAACAAATCCAAAAGCCTTCGGAGTGGCTATAACAGTCTGAGTAATGTTGAAGCTGACAGTAAGAGAGCTGTTTTAAAACACACGCGCCACGCACACAAACAACACAAGCACACACACACACATGTACACGAACAGAGTCTAGCAGAAAATATAAACGCCCATTGGCCTCCCACCAACATTTCTTGATCTCAGCTTCTTCTTTTAATTCCTTGCCGCGTACATCTCTCTTAAAAGTGCGTGCTGAAAAGATGAGCGGCCCAAAACGAAGAAGGCCAGGCAACACTCGATAGCTGGAGTGCCAATAAACAAACGACGAGCTCCTTAAATACGCCCAGGCAAATAAAGTCATACAAAATTAATGCCTGAGTTGTAGGGGCGGGGAAGGAGGAGCAGTCAAGGAACAGTCTTTCTTTATACAGGGTACTGCAAAATGCTCTTTTAAAAAGGGAGGGTTTTTTCCCAGAAATGCCAGTGCAGTAAGGGACAGATAATGCCCTTTGCTTGGGGGGGGGGGGGGATTGGCACCAAAAAAATCC
>NW_015162495.1:665973-668211 GCF_001447785.1 Gekko japonicus
AAGTCATTCAGGAATGCAGTGCCATCAGGCTGGAACAGTACAGAATGCGCTCATACCACCTACTTTCGTATGTGAGTGGGCAGGTTTCAGAAGGGCATTTGAAAGAGGTTTTTCAAAAGTAAGATTCCAACCTCACAAACTGTTTCTGAAATCCCTTCCTCGCAACCACGGTGGAGAACCACCTTTCGATCTGCTCCGATGGCAGCCTGGTGCCAGAAAATGAACTTCCCAGCAGGGTGAGATGAATCGAGCAACACTGGGAACTCAGGCGCATACAGATTTCACTTGCACCAGAAAGGTGCAGTGCTGAATCTTTGATCTTTGGAAATCGTGTTGTGGCCTTGCTGTGTTCGGTATGCTGCTTCATACTGGGTTGCTAAGTGTTAAGCTTAAGGCTGATACATACATGGTATTGCAAAACAAAACACAAATTGCTTTTCAAAGTTTCTTGCATGCAAACTTTTGTTGGCAATGCTATTTTTTTTCTTTTTTGCCAATTTATCTCACTTTGACCCTTGACCTCACATTACTTTCCCATGGAAGTGGTGCCTATAAAACCAACAAGAGTCTAGGGCAAACTGGACAAGGTGCTGGGAGATTTTGGAAATGATAGCCTGACCTTCTCATTCTCTTATGGTAAATAGCAGCTATAGGTGTTATTCTGATTGGCAGAGCAGCACTGGAGGGTTGGGGGCTGGTGGTGGATAGAACTGAGCCATTACGCCACGTGCCTTTTTTATAACTTCAAAAACCCTCCATGACTTTCACTTTCCTGGGTAGGGGGGCACACACTGGTTGCCTGAATGTTGCTTAATTTCCCCCAGTGTGGAAAATGTCAGACAAAAAGCACATTCCCCCCTCTCTGATTCCAAATTAAATGGGATTCCTACAAACCAATTCTTATTTAGAAAAGAATTAGAGATTAGAAGAAGACGCTTGGAAGTTCATTCCTGGAACTTCAGTGTTTTGCCTAGCTTCACTCTTACGTTTCTGACAAACTCCTTCAAACGCAACATTTTTAACTGAAGCCATTGCTTAGCTGCCAGTCGTCATCGCAAACCACAATTAAATCTGAGCATATATAATTGCATTTGTTCACATTCATTCCTTATTAATAGTGCCTCGCCCCTCCTTCCCTTCCTTCCCTCTGCCAGACTTTGGATTGTGAACATCTTGGCTTATTTGCTTCTCCTTTTTTGCGTATCCAATCCTGGAATTACAGCTGATCTTGAGACTCTGTTAGGGTTGCCAACCTCCAGGTGGTGGCTGGAAATCTCCCAATATTACAATTGATCTCCAGGCAACAGAGATCAGTTTACCTGGAGAAAATGGCCACGTTGGCATTTGAAGTCCCTGCTAGAGATGTAAAATTTCCGGAAATTTTGAAGCTCGGAAAAAACCCGTTTTTCCCCCGGGAAAAACGGAAATTTTCGGAAAAATTGAAAAAAATGCTACATTAGCATTTCTTCTGTCTTTTCTAGATTGAAAGTCATTCTGTTACTTTAGGAACATAAAAAATGACTATGGACATTATTACTTGGCATGAAATTATCACAACTAGCATATTAAAAATATAGTGTACCCAAACAATTATTACAAACAGAATACCCACCCACATGCAAAAACAAAACTGAAACCTTTTTATTTTCTTCTGACAATCGCACCTCCTAAAGGAAGAAATGCATCTTGTTCTTGCATTGGAGAGTTCAGTTTGTAACCTAGGACTTGCTTGTCCTCAGTGCACAGAAATTAGATCAATCTGATACAATTATATATTTTAGAAATGATTTGGAAAATATTTGAACACCTTGTCTTAAAATATTTTATTTATCATGTTAAAATAAAACATTCCATATTCAATTTCTTTTCTTTTCTTTTTTCAATTTTTCCAATTTTTCGGAAAAAAACAAAAAAGCTTCAGGGAAAAAAACGGAAAAAAACCATTTCCCCCCCGAATTTTTCCGTTTTTTTTCCGGGCCTTCACATCTCTAGTCCCTGCCCCCCCAAACCCAATCCTCCTCAGACCCCACCCCTAAAATCTCCAGGTATTTCCTGACCCAGAGCTGTCAACCCTAGACTACAGAGATCAGTTTTCCTGGAACACATGGAATTCACTGCCACAGGAGGAGGTGGCGGCTACAAGCATGGACGGCTTCAAGAGGGAATTAGATAAACATATGGGGCAGACGTAGGGTTGCCAAGTCCATCTTCCACCCCCAGCGGGGGACTTTGGGGGCA
>NW_015162495.1:673631-680608 GCF_001447785.1 Gekko japonicus
TTTTGTTAGTCTTTAAGGTGCTACTGGACTCTTACTACTCTTTTCTACTAGTACAGACAGACTAACATGGCTACCCATCTTCATTCATTCATTCAAACATTTATATCCCACCTTTCCTCGTGGTTCAAGGCAATAATAACTTACTACACATGGCAGTTGTGGGAATAAAGTGGAGGAAGGGACAATGATGTATATTGTTATCTTAGCAGAAAGGTGAGATAGATACTTGGATCTTATGAACCTAGGGTTGACCACCTCCAGGTGGGTCCTGGCAATTAAAGGGAATTACAACTGATTTTAAGAGAATAGGTTCACCAGGAAAAAATGGCTGCTTTGGAGGGTGGACTCTATGGCATGATGCCCCGCTGAGGTCCCTCCCTCCTCAGGCTCTGCTCCCCCAAATCTCCAAGTATTTCCCAAGCCAGAGATTGCAATCGTATATGAATGAGTTCAAGGTATACTGCCTTGTCTCTGCTGCAGAGGTCACTTCCTCTTTCCTTAAAACTTCCATTTGTACAAGGGACCACTGAAAATCACTTATCTTGGGCAAGTGGAAGATCTAGCGGAAGAGGAAGCGCTCTCCGCAACACAGACCATCTAGTCTTCATGGGTGTCCTTTGTAGGATCCAAGTCAGAATTTTTACAAATAAGCAAACAAACAGCTCCTGGTATTCCAGTGGGGAAAGTATCTGAAAAGTAGGAGAGAAAAAATTCCTTCCCCAACCCCAAGTGGCTACCACAGAGAATAAAACTTGTATTTCCTTCAGAAATATATGTCGTGCATTTAAGCAATAGGAAAAGCCAGTGTATCCTCTGACCTTGATTTGACTATACTGCAATCTTTAATCTGGTGTCTGACAGCTCTGACCCACTGCAGTCAGATCCAAAACACCTACTGGCTGCAATTTTACAGACGTAGTTCAGGGAACGTTAAGTCCCATTGCTCTTAAAAACAGGTGACAGTACACAGGAATGACAACTGTGGACTCTAATGATACAAGAGACAGAGGTCAATAAACTATAAAACCTGAATCCACTCATCATAGGGTATCCTTGGGAGACTATCTGGGTAAATCAAAAAACCTGCACACTGTGAGTCTAACTCAAAAGCCATTCTGCTTCTCCATGTTATTCACTTTTGAGACCATTTGTGTGATTTACTCAGCATGGAGTAGGCCACTTCAGGTGGTAAAATTCTGTATCAATTCCATTTAACGGTACAAATGGGAAACTGCATCTTTGAATTAAAAGAAATGTCCTAAACATGGCAAACAAACACACCAGCAGGCATTTTCCTGCAACCCCTGCAAAATGCAATCTGTCACTTACATGTAGCGGAGTAGAGTCCAGATTTCTTCTGCCTCAGACGTTACTAGCTCATTTTGTATAAGGAGAGCTAGTCCATACCTAAAGTTGCCACCCTCCAGGTGGTGGATGGAAATATCTCGGAATTACAACTGATCTCCAGTCTACAGAGATCTGTTTCCATGGAGAGAATGGCAGCTTTGGATGGTGGATTCAAAGACTGAACCTCACCCTCCCCAGGCTCCACCTACAAAATCTCCTAAAATTTCCCAGCCCAGAAGTGGCACCCTATGAGACTGCTGCCATGCGAAGGGGGGGGGGGTCCAGTCTTCTTTCAGGAGTCTTCTTGCATGCGCACCAGAATGATGTCACCCAGAGGTGATGTCATCATGCAGGGCATGTTGGGTGGGACACTTTAGCATTTGGGCAAAAACCTATGGTCACCATAGAGTTTTTGTCCAATGCTAGAGTGTCCCGTGCATGACATGCCTGGTGCACCAGGCATGTCAGGTGGGATGTGGCTCTTCTAGGGTGGGGCTCCCCCACTGGCCAGTGGCGGATTGGGCCTCACAAAATTAGGGGTACCCCCGCCCCCATCAAGGGGATGGCAACCCTAGGTAACCCAATCTGTATAAATAGCGAAATGAGGCAAGAAAATGCTAAGGAGGTATAGCTGTGCAGTGGGGGTACCATTTTTTAATCCTACACCATGTTAAAAAAAAAAGACTCGTTGCAAATTTAAAAAACAAATGAAACAGCCAAGCACATCTTTTCCAGCCCATGTTGTGCTATTTTCCCCCATCCCTGAGATTTTTTATTATTATTTATAGAGAGTGGGCAACACTGAAACACTTGATCCACCACACAAAATCTGAGGTGGCCTTGAGTCTGAGGAGATAAGGCAGGATATTTAAATAGCTATAGTCCACTGTTATCAACTCAAGATTTTCTACCAGCTCACAATTCTCACCTCATTCTATTGCCTGTCTAGACCAGACCGTAAACAAAAATTGTCTGACCAAAGATATAATGCTGCTTCCTCAAAGATGTTAGATGGCTATTCATTTGTATTAAAAAAGTCAAATAATATCATGGTTCAAATTGCAAAACCTTCCCAAGAGCTTCCGTTTTGTCTTTTTAAACTGCATGTTTTTGAGTTTTTCTAGTTTTATTGGCTTTTATGTAGAATTTGCTCCACAGTGTGTAAGTTGTTTTGACATATTTAATTCCACGAGGGAATGCTAGCAACTAGGTCTTTCATCAGCCTTCATAGTTATAATACTGCCCCTGATAACTTCGTCTTTTTAATAAGACTCCTAACTACACATTTGATTTCATTTTATGAATCCTGCAGTAACAAACTAATCACAATTACGGTCACATTGAGACAAATAAACAATGGGAGTTTTAAGATCCACATATCTTTTTAGTTCAAGTCTAATAAATTCTTTAATAAGTAAATCAATTCTCCTAATGAAAATTCTGTTAAAATTGTAAAGAACTGGGTGATTGGTCTAAATAAATGAAGAGTTGGAAACTCTCCTCCCTTTTTACTACTTGTAAATAATAGGCTTTTACAGTAAACACAAAGAGCGCCGCTTTCAGGCAATCGCATCTCTTCCTTCTCCCCTAGATAATATGGATATAAAATTTAAAAATAAGCTGGGTGAACTCTTCCTGCTTCTTGAATCATAATTGGGTTGCCAATTGCGAGTGCATATGCTGAATGCTAAAAAAAACCCAGGCTCTCAATCTCGAATGTTAGCTTAGCTTTATATGACCTCTAATTAGTGTCCATGAGGAGAACAACAACAAAAAGACCTAAACCAACAGCACGTTCAGTTCACATTGCAGAATCTCATTTTACATTACGAGCTAATTTAGAACTTTTCTGAGACACAGAATTCAGCTCATAACATATGAGCATCATGACCTAGGCAAATTGGTATTCTGAACCAAGTAATTATGAATTTCATCAGCGTGACGAAGGAATATTATGTGGAGAGTGAATGAAACTACTGTAGTGAGACCTCGGCAATACACAGGACAGGTGAAACTAGCCAGAAAACCTGAGAATGTATCATTTGGTCCCCACAGTTCCCACTGGTATGAAAAGCAAATTACAAAAATGAATACATAGTAACTGCTTCTATAATTTATTTCCCTTTTCTTAAGTTCCAGCAGGTTGCTTTCCCGAAAGACTCACCTGACTGGATACACTTTTTGATGACTAATGTTACTACTTACAATTTACAGAACCTTGGCCCAGAGAATACTCCTTGACACAGAGAGCACTCCATTTTTCTGTGTTATACCTCTGAGGATGCCAGTCACAGTTACTGGCGAAACGTCAGGTTCTACAATGCCAAGACCACGGCCACACAACCCGGAAAATCTACAGCAACCAATTTACAGAACAATTGGCAATGCGTTTGGCAATTTCTTCTGTGTTGGATGTCATATCAAACTTTTGAGGTTAGTCATCATTACCCACATTTCAGACTGGGAACTGAGGCTATGAGATTAGGATTTACACTAAGGACTATGCCCAGAGTACTCTCACACTGAACGTAACAATGCAAGTCTATTCTTTTGTGTGTGCAAATGCAACAGACAGCAAAAGGCGGCCAAATGCATTGGGTTGGATCCAGTCCACCTTTTCACTCAGTTTCATTTTCTACAGCCCCATCCCACGTGACTTTAGTCTATGAAGGTCCCATGATCCCCTGCACAGCCTTCTTGGTGCTCAAAGGAGACCCTTCTCTCATTTTTTTTTAAACTAGCGGAAATGCTGGTTGGATCCAATCCAAGTACAAGCATAAAGTATACATGCAGTAACATAGATATACAAGTCATTTGCTTCCATAAAACTGTGTCTATTCTGAAAATGTATAGTATGAAGCCAGTCTGACAGCAGAAACAAGACAAAAATCGTGCAATTATAAAGTACAAATGGGTAGGCTCATGCAGGTTCAGTCTGAAATGGAACAATGTGTGGAAGAGCAGTTTAACCCTCCAACTTCTGCTTAATTCTGCAAATCAAAACCACGCTGTCTGTTTTGTTATTTGCATTTTAAAGGGCGGATGGTTATTATTATTTTAAAGAGGCGTTCGTATCAGAAGCAATTAACTCGACCTAAGTTCAATTTTCTCTCCACTGGATGGTAGATGGATTGTGAAGTTGCATTTTCACACGGCCCACTTGACATTTTGGAGGGTTCCCCCCCCCCAAAAAAAATGTGGTTACTGATATGTAAAAAAAGCATCCACACGATTAGTCACTATGCCAGTGATCACTATGTCATGGCAACATGATGGTTTGTAATCATATCAGTTCAAAGTTTGAGTCCAGTGGCACCTTCAAAACCATCAAAGTTTAATTCTGGGTATAAGCTTTTGTATGCATGCACATGTCTTTAAGGCCTCAAAGGTGCCACTGTACTCGAATTTTGCTCTATTGCTTCCGACCAACATGGCCGCCTACCTGAACCGACAATTATCTCAGTAGTATGCCATACAACCATGTGGATTTGAACTTCTTTGTATGAGATGAATGTGTTGCTTCACTGAGAGCTGAGGATACCCCAGACAGATGAACAATTTGACCATGGCAAAAGTAAACAGTACATTACATTTCACAGTGGGGGGGGGGGAGAGACACACAGAACTTCTATACTTTCAAGTGGATTTTGAAACACATGTCACTGATCTGAGAATGTGAATTATGATAGAACATTAAAGGAATATAAAGAAGTTGTAAAGAACAATTGCACTGCAATGATAATTATGCTGTGTAATAACATTTAAATGGGGAAGGGTTTTTAAAGGCTTTGCATATAAAGACCAGATTGCTTACATCTATTACAATTAAAGCAGGCGAGGATTATTCTGCACATTTGCAAATTGGGGGAAAGAATGTGATCCTTTGGGAGTCCCCCCCCTTTTCAAAGAAAACTGAAAATACAAAAGATATAACTATATACTATCATTTCAGGTGTTCTTGGCTCCCCCCTCCTTTAAGCCTTAAAAGTCTCTCAATTTAAAACGAATGCAATTAAATCCTTCTGTTACTGTTCTGATTTGCTGGAAAAGTGACACTTCGACGTTGCTATCATTGCGTCTTTACAGGATTTTTCCATATCACACCTGAACAATTAAAACACACTTTATATAAATTTGGAGCTCAAAGTAGTTTTAACTGAAATAACAAAGCTACGTATCTCCCTTACCAGCTCTACTGAATTCCCAGGAAAGCTTGGCAATCATTTAGAGGGGCGGTGCTCACTCTGTGGCTCATGGAGATCCACATTCACAACTACCATCAGCCAAAAGAGCTGATGGCATCCCTGGCAGGAGTTCAACAGCACCTCAGGGAGGCTCTCAGTCTCTGTTTCTCTGGAGGGAGCCATTGCAAGGCAGAACCACAACTGCCAACCACAAGGTCCACGGGCACACTGGCAAGCAGTGCTCAGAAGAGACACAGGTGATATGTCCAATAGCTACATGGGGCTCCCAAGCCAATGAGTGCTAATGCCTTGGACAAAACAGAACTAAGTATTATTAGTCCCACCAGGCCTTTGACTGAGGCAGCGGATGCCCAATTATTTGGCCTCCCCTGCTGAGAACTTGCCCTATGAAATCTGCCCACTGCACCTTTGGTTGGCGGGTTTCCTGTTTCTGTTGCTTGGTTGTTGTTTTTTACATCATGAGATCCATGAATTGCTAACGAGACTGATACTTTATTGTTTTAACTGTTTTTAGCTATTATTGCTTATATAACTTGTTTTGATTGTTGGATGTGTTCTGTTGTTGTTACTCACCCTGAGCCCGCTTGCGTGAACGGCAGGATATAAGTTGAACAAGCAACTCAATCAGATTAATCAGTTGTATTGAGGGGGGGAATAAAAACGGTAAAGGTTTCCGTTGCTCAAAAAGCTAGTCAAATCCAACTCTAGGGAGCAGTGCTCATCTCCGTTTCCAAGCCAAAGAGCCAGCTGTCCAAAAATGTTTATGTGGTCATGTGGCACGGAACGCTGTCACCTTCCCACCGAAGCGGTATCTATTTATCTACTCACAATTTCTTGCTTTCGAACTGCTAGGTTGGCAGGAGCTGGGGCCAGAGACGGGAGCTCACTAGGGTCTCAAGTTGCCGAACTACAGACCTTCTGGTCTGCAGTTCAGCGTCTTAACCTCTGAGCTGCCATGGCCCAACCTGAAGGGGGACTACCCAGTACCAGACCTGGATCCTGTCCTGGGAGGGGAACAGGGTAGAAGTAAACCAAGGCTAATGAGAAGGAGAAAAAGGTGAGGATAAGTGCCAGAGTAGAGTCTCCTATTTGCTCAAATTGGTGAGTAACATGGGCAGAAAACTTTCACTTAGTACTATCCTTATACTAATAGCCAAGTTGCCCCCTCCGTGCGGATACTTAAATCAGCACGGAGGGGGCAGCTGGGGGGCCGGGGGAGGTTTGTGCACACGTGGGCCAATCCCCACGTGTGCACAAAAATAAAAAAAGTTAAAAAAAAATTCGGGATGTTTAAATCCCCCCGAAAGTGCAAGAGCGTCTCCTGCGCGTGCGCAGGAGACGCTCTGCTAACGCTGTTGCCGGGGCCGGGCGGGGAGGAGAGGCCTCGCTGCCACCGCCTCCTCCCCGGCGCCGGCAGGCTGGGCG
>NW_015162495.1:681075-710409 GCF_001447785.1 Gekko japonicus
GGGGGGAAGACCGGCCTGGGGGGGTGGGGGCGGACACCGGCCTCGCCGCCGCCGCCTCGGGGAGATCGAGGGGTGAGGGGTGGAGGGAGTCCGGAGGCCAGGTCTACCACTGTAGTGGGAATGGGTCAGTAGACCTGGCCTCCGGAGGCCAGGTCTACCGACCCATTCCCACTATGGTGGTAGACCTGGCCTCCGGACTCCGGAGGCCAGGTCTACCACTGTAGTGGGAAGAAGTGAGTAGACCTGGCCTGCGGAGTTCGGAGGCCAGGTCTACCACTGTAGTGGGAATGGGTGGGTAGACCTGGCCTGCGGAGTTCGGAGGCCAGGTCTACCACTGTTGTAGGAAGGTGTGGGTAGACCTGGACTTCGGAGGCCAGGTCTACCACTGTAGTGGGAAAGGGTGAGTAGACCTGGACTCTGGAGGCCAAGTCTGCCAATATAGTGGGAAGGGGTGGGTAGACCTGGCCTCTGGAGGGGGGGCGCTCCAGGGCAGGGGGGTAATTGAGCCAGGGGGTGGAGGAGATAGGAGAACCGGCGGGATAGGGGGGGAACTTACCTCCTCCTGCTGCTTCCTCCTCTTCCTCATAGTTGTGGAGTTCCCCCTCTCCCGCGAGTATCGCGGGTCCCCCCCTTGTGGTTTATAATTTCCTTGCAAGTTTGGCTGGTCTCCCTGCAGTTTTGTTCTTTGATTAGAGCTAGCCACTGAAGCAAAGAATGGGTTCAGTGCCTGCTGTCCTTCAGGACCCACAAGTGCAATCAAGACTTCGTACAGAAGAAGTGATAGAGTTGGCTAAGATGAAGGCGCAAAATCACATTATGAGACTATCACTAACTTTTAGCTAATATTTTCATGCCCATTAGCAGATGTACACCAGTGACATACTCCACAGGGTTCTACTACAGAGTTCATGGGGGACAGAAGGAGGTAATGTGTTCCAATCCTTCGCCTTAGGGCCATGGTACCCACCAACACTTTTTCTTACACCCACCAAATATTTTTAGGAAGTGGGAGGGGACAGGTGAGGCTTTTGACTGGCCACTGGAGAGCTGATTTGGGAGCCATCACCACAGTACCAGGATTTTTACTGTGTCACTGAAGGTAAGCTATGGGTATGCAAGAAAATATATTTAAACAATATGTTCATTCACAAAGCATTCCTACTAAATACAGCTTCTGTCTGAAGAGCTGAACAGTAACTATTAGAGTTAGGCATGATCAAGTACCTTCACTGTGGAGGCGAACTTGACAGGGGATTTTAAATTCCTTGTGAATTTCACTTAAGTGATGAAGGGTCTGCTCAGGACTTGCCATAGGAGCAAGTGGAAAGCTTCTCCCTTTCACCTCTACCCTTTTGTGGCCTTTGTACACAAACCTCTGAGGTTGTATAATATGTAGTGTGTCAAGCTGCATCTATTTTTTCCTGAACAGTATGAACGAGAACATATGCACGAAGCCACAGACCATTCCACACACACCCCCTTCCTAAGATGGAAATTAAAGTGGATAGAATCGAACATTGGTAGTGTCCGGTACGCTGGTCTGCACTGCAATATCTGTGTTGGAAATCAACCCTGGCCCCTTACTGTGGCTGGTTTTTAAAATAATCCGTGGACGCCACATGATGTTCTTGGTTACTTGCTGCTGTTTTTAATTCTTTGAAGTAAACAGACAAGCCCAGTACCATTACGGGGTGAGCTCAAGCCAGAAGGAGATGCTTAAAATGGCTGCCATTAAAGCAAACGACGTCACATCTTTTCCTCCTCCTCTTCTTAGTTACGACTAATACCAAAAGGGGGATATGAAATCACAGCCTTGGAAATTTCCTCATCCTTATAATGCTCAATGAACAGAAGAGGGGGAAGCAATTATGCCATTAAGTTTATGTAATTTCAGGGTATTACAGCTTAGTTAGCAGAAGAGCAGGCATGCAAGGGGATTTGTTTTTGTTAGTAGTTGCACATATGCTGTAAATGCCTGATTCCCCACCTCCTAATGTTAATCTAATGCTCCTAGCAATCCAGGGTCAAGTATCCTATACAACACCTCTACACCAGGATTTGGTAGCAGACTAAGGTTAAAATGAGTGATTTAAAAAAAAGAAAAGAAAAGAAACCACAACGCAAAGGCATTGCAAAAATGGTCTAAAGACCATTAGGAATCTAAGAGTACCCTGGCAGAGAGGCTCATTAGCTCAGTTCTTCCTGCAAGTACAAATCATTCTGGTTAATATGGTATATATTCTTTAAAAAAAAATAGATTTGAAAAAAAATAGCATTAGAACTGTCACATTTACTTCCAGCTGGAAGTGCGCAACTATGTGTGACAATATTGTATAAAATGTTGAAACATGCGTTCCTTTTGTTTTACTTTACTCGTTTCTGTAATACAACCCTGGTTACTGGAAAATGCCTTACAGCTTTATTCAAAACACATGTCTAAAAAAAAAAAATCTGAATGAAAAGAGAGAGGGGGGGGAAATCCTTTGACTCTTTCTGGAACATCTAGCCGATATATCATTTGTGTGTGCTGCCTCCCCCCCCCCTTCTTGTCAGGACCACTTTTATGTCTTTAAGATTTATTTAAACTAGTTTATTATATAATGAAGCTTGTCAGATCATAAGAACAAAGTCAAACAATATGCTCTGTATCAAAGTGCAACGTTTAACGTAGAGGTTTAAGTATACATATCAAGTGCAATGCAATCAGGCAAAGTTTAATCGGAAAATGCAAATGGTTCAGATTATTAGAGCCACATCTGTCCTTTGAAGCCCAATTGAGGATGTTTATCAAAAGCTACAAGTAATTATATTACTCCCTCCCACAGCCCATATCTTAGCCGCAGATTCCTTTAGTCTGAAAATCTTTGGGATTTAGTCTCATGGTTGTATATGGACCACTACAGGAGAAAAATATTTATTTCACTAAACTTATATCCCGCCCTCCCCGCATTGTAGGCTCAGGGCGGGAACCAAGATGTATATATCTGCACTTAACACAGATTTACAGTTTAAAACATATAGAGAATCAATTAAAAACCATACAATCATCGACCTTAATTCAATAAGATCATCGTCATTTAAAACAACAGCGCTCATTGCCACAGATAATGTGGTCTCAGTCTGGCTTTCAGGATCTGTGGTCACTGGAGGGGGGAGACCTAGTCAAAAATGGATGCCCGCTGCCTCAACTAAAGGTCTGGCGAAAGAGCTCTGTTTTTCAGGCCCTGCGGAACTGTAAGAGGTTCCACAGGGCCCTGATCTCATTTCACCAGGCAGGGGCCAGGGCCGAAAAAGCCCTGGCCCTAGTTGAGGCAAGTTGGACATCCCTGGGGCCAGGGACTACCAGGAGATGCTGGTTGGCAGAATGCAATGTTCTACGGGGCTCATATGGGGAGAGGTGGTCTTGAAGATATGCAGATAAGAGGGGCAGGGTGATATAGTGATATCAGACCAGGTGGTGACATCCCATTTCAAATCCCTGCTCATTCACAAAGCATTCCTTTGACAGTGGCTATTTTTCTCCCTCACCTACCTCATAGGGTTGCTTTGGAAGGATAACATTTGGGGGAATATCGTTCAAAGAAGGACAAGATAAAAACAATCAATAAATACAAAATTGAAGTTTAAAACCTGGTTGCCACTTTTTTTGGATAAGGCCATTTTCAAAGCAGCTCTGCACAGAAGGGATCTTACTTGTCTGAATGAGATACTACCGAGATTGTAAAGTAGGGTTGCCAATCTCCAGGTGGTGGCTGGAGATCTCCTGGGATTACAACTGTTCTCCAGGTGACAGAAATCAGTTCACCTCGAGAAAACGCCCACTTTGGAAGGTGGACTCTGTGTTGTTATACCCACTGAAACCCCTCCCCTCCGCAAACCCTGCCCTCCCCAAGCCCCACTCCCAAATTCTCCAGGTATTTCCCAACCCAGAGCTGGTAACCCTAATGTAAAGCGATAATTATTAACTTCTTGTCCTTTTGACTCCAAAAATGAGCACCCAAAATGGCTCATGTAATTTAAAAATCAATACAGGTATTGACTAGAATATAATTTAAAAGGCACTCAGGTTTTCAGCAAAGTCCTGGTGCAGCTGAAGGGTAGCTATTTCCTTTGGCCTTGCAGTTGGCAAATGGGACCAGGTTACTTTCAACTAGAGCTGAATCCAAGCATTATGTAAAGGACCATGGATTGTGTTGAAGGGGGTATCAGTCTTGGATATTCACCAGAAGCTACACAAAGAGAGCATTTGTTTCTCTTATCACTTTCCAGCTACAATGCTCTTGCCTTTCATATTCAGAGATGAACGAAAGTGTGACAACTATACTTGAACCAAAACAAAGCTATACAGCTGAATTCTTAAAACAAGAGTAACAAAAATATAATCCTCAACTCCTTAAACTAACAAGCATAACTGTACAAGGCTGGATTCAGCCAGCTGTCTTACTCAATCTTATGCAATTTCCCTCCTTACCATTACCCACGTCTTTTGCCTATTAAGTCCCAGGACTCCTAGCAGCCCCTTTCTGGTGGTCAAAGGGCAACTCCTCTCCTTTTCACCAACAGAAAATTTGGAAGGATCCAACCCATATTTATCCTTTTTTGGTTATCCCTATCTCCACCTCCTTTTGCTCTCTTTGGGTTGGATCCAGACTCAATGTTCCAAAGGCAGAATGGAAGCTTTCTGCTTCCTTCCACTGGAATCTCCCTGTTCCAGCAGTACTCCTGTGCCCAAATGACATTTTTGGGCCACTTCTTGTAAAACTAGAAGCACCAACCCCCACACGATGATGTCACCCTGAAGTGACATCATCATGCCAGAAATGTCATGCAGGGGATGCTCTGATATTTGGGCAAACACTATGGTTTTGAGGGCACCCCACCCCATGACGTTTCTGGCGTGATAGTGTGATTTCTGAGTGACATAATCACATCAAGGACATTGCATGATGTCCCCCCACCTCCTGGAATGCTCCCCAAAGCCTCCTACCAGCAGAGGTAAGGGACCTGGAAACCCCAGAATCCACTGATCTCCACAAAACGCTGCTCCTGGGGGAAACCACAACCCGAGGAAAGACATGGGGAAGGTCTCTGCACCAGAAAATGGGAATCTTTAGAAATAAGCACTTTAACTTGGATCAAAACTTTTAGTTCCCTTATGTCAAATTTTAGATTTCAAGCCCATTGGTCCAGGGACTACTCTTCCTGTATGTTGTAAAGAGCCATGCATGTTGTTAACAACTGTTATTAATAGAAAAATAATAACACTTCTCTTTTGAAGACCATTAATATTTCCCATTTCCTCCCAGTTATACCTACAGGGAAAACATATTTTATCTTTCACTTGCAAAATAGCTAGGTCATTTCATCTGCAAGACACAGACAAATACATTGCAATTGAGCACTCAACCCCAGTTTAAAAATAATTACATGCTATCAGTGGGGATATGTAATTTACAGGCAGATCCAACACCAGTGTGTAGGCTAATACTTTTTATTGCACTCACCAGAGCTGAATGAAACACTCAAGCTATTGGATTCATTAAAAAGTCATTCTTTTGCCAAAAAAGGGGGGAAGGGGGGGGGGAAGAGAGGGAAAGGGAGGTCTTTTATGAGTTCCTGGAAGCTTGTGTGTTATATTTAGTTCTTGGGAGTATAGTAAAAAAAGCAGTACCCTGCAAAATTGACATTCATTACCGCAAATTTTTAGAAGTTACAATACTACGTCGAATATCAAGGGGAAGGATGCGAACCAAATGTGGCTGCAGACCTAATCACATAGGAAAACATGTGCCTAAACCGCTTTGCTGGCAACTTAACCATTCAGATGTATCACGAAAGGCACTTTGATCCAGCCCAAAACTCAAGAAAAGAAACTCCAGATCAGCTCTTGCCTATTCTTGTGTCTTATGGGGGGGGGGGGCAGGGTTCAGTAGCCGCTCAGGAACTGCAAAAGTTGTATCTTAAAAAGCGAAATAAAATAGCTAGATCTGAGTCCAGTAGCTCCTTAGGGACCGAACAAGATTTTTGGGGTTTGAGCTTATGAGAATCACAGCTCCCTTTGTCAGATATATCCCGAAAATCTTGCTGGGCTATAAAATTCTACTGGAGTCGAATCTAGCTGTTCCACTGCAGACCAACATGGCTACCCTCCGGAACTCTCTGCAACAATAAAAACGACAAGGAAGACCACAGTACAGGGAGGGCTATTTAAGACAACTTTTCTTCAAAATGTACATGGGCAATACCTCCCTTCAAATCCCTCCTCAAACCACACGTTGTTTTGTGAATTGTGTGCCAGAATCCCATCCCACGTTATGGGGCTGCCCTAAAGATGGTGAGAAACCTTCGACTGGCTCAGAGTATAGCCAACCAGTATGCTAACGGCAGGCGTAGATCTATCAGAACTCCATCCTTCCAGTACTAGAAGAGCTACACTGGCTCCTTATTGTCCTCTGGACTTGAATCAAAATGCTGGGCAAAGCCTTAAACAGTTTGTGACCAGGAGAGGGCCTTTTCTGTAATGTCATCTTGTTGACGGTATAACCTTCCCATCTGGGCATCTGATAAATCTCAGGTCCAGCTGCTGTATATAATTCTTAGTTAGCCAATCATTAATTGACCTTGTTCAACTATTTTATTTGGTTCTAGATAAGCAAAAGCTTTTCATTTTGTCCCCATATGAGTAGTATTTACAAGTTCTAAGCCTTAAAAAAACCCACAACCCTGGTTTTGTGCTTGTTGGTTTTTCATGCTACTGTGTTTTGAAATTGATTATGTCTTTTATGGATGGATTTTAAATTTCTGGTCTGCAGCCCTAAATTTCTGGTCTGCAGCCCTAAATTTCTGGTTTGCAGCCCTGGGATGCCTGATGGCTGAAGGGTAGCATTTTAACCTTTCCTCCAAAATGCAGGTTATTTACCTTTCAATGAAAATAAAAATCAGTTCTCGGGCAAAATACCAACATGTATGGACTCTAATTTGGTGTTATATCTGAACAAACCTGGAGTAATTCCTCTGGTTGGCAGAATCAACCTGTCATCTACGTTGACTGTAGGGTTTTCTCATTCCCCTCACCCCCACCTTTATGTGCGTTTCTAAAACACCATCAAGTCACAGCTGACTTATGACAACCCAGTAAGGGGCTTTTAAGGCAAGTAAGGAGCAGAGGAGAGTTGTTATTACCTTCCTTCTCCAGAGTCTTCCTCAGTGGTCTCCCTTTCAAGTATTGACCTTGCTCAGCTCTGGAGATGTGACAGAATTGGGCTATACCATGCCCCCCTCATACACAGGAGTATTTCATACAAAAGGCCTTTAAAGCCAGATTTGTGGCACCCTCCTTCCACCCCAATTTTTGATCTAATTGCAGATTTCACTGCTGTACATGATCTATCAGGATTCTGTTTACGCATATTTCTTTAATCCTTCACCAGCAGATGGGGCACAACAACTCAGCCAGGCAATAACACAAAACGTGTTCATAGATGACATCATAGGTTGCTAGCACCTTTCTGTACCAGGAAGGGCTCCTTGACAAAAGAGAACTTGAATCAGATAGGCTTCCTAGTCACAGCAGACCACAGCAAAACAACACAGTGCTCAACACTGTCTTCCTACAACTCATCTGTCAAAAGCATAAAAATCACTACCAGGAAAGGTGTTGGTAACTGTAATGGCAAAACGTAGCATGATTCAAGGGTCACGGGGGCTGAACGTATTAGTGAGATGGCCAAAACATTAAAAAAAAAACATGCACAACACATTTGACTATGGTTAATTTCTATTTACTCATAACTTCTAATTCAACAGTGACATGGAACTTTAAAAAAGAACGAAAAAAACATGATTTCAGTTTCTAACAAGAAATACCCTAAACATCAGAGACAATTTTCTTATGTTTCTTAATGTCTGTCAACGTTATCAATTGTTCAAAGTGATCTATAATAATCTATAAAACAGGTAACCACCTTGTAAGGTCATTACAGTGAACAATCTGTAAAACATTTTTTCATGGCATAGTTACTCATACCTTTATCCCAATTCACCTCCAAGGAGCTCAAAGTAAGGTCCCTCTGCTTGTTGTTTACTTACAACAACCCAATGAGGCAGGACAGTCTGTGACAGTAGTCCTGTTGACATGATATAGTGAATGCATGGACATCCCACATCTGTTTGTAAGAAATGGCCAACATATATTCTCTTTACAAACGAAACTAGGGACCAGTACCTGGATAAATGTGAAGTTTAAATCACAAATTCATCTGTATATGCATTGAACGTAACATGAGAATTACTCAGTTATATGAACACAGTTAGATGAAGAGGAATCAAGTGTACACTGTATAAAGGAGCCATGGTTCACAAGTTACAGGGAACGCACAAACAATCTGGGTACAAATGTGCATTTGATCTTTCTTTATACATGCATTGAGTAATCATAATGTTACATTCAATGCATGGGCAGCTGAACATGAGATTTAAACTCCACATTTATCCAGGTAGTAGTCCCCAGTTTCATTTGTAAAGTGAATGCACTTTGGTCTCTTTCTGAAAAACAGGCGTAAGCCTCACGCAGGATGTACGGGATTTGAATTTGAGTCTCCCAGATTATAGTCCATTACTAACTGCACCGACTCTCACAAATCCCATAGTATGTATCTTCACAGCAGTTCTATAAGGTCTGACTTAAATGTAATCCTGACGGAAAGGAGAGAGGAGCACTCTCCCACGGGACTTGTTTAAATGGGGCTGCCACCCAGGCAAGACAAGATGCTCTTCATGTGCAAAGTCCCATAAGTAAGAGCTTTTTCTTTAGCCATCGACACATTTAAGTCAAAGATTTGTCAGAAGACAGAGAGCTAGCAACTTTCCTATTATCACTATAATATCATTATACCCAGCTTATTGATTAGGGGTGGGAACAAACAAAAACACGAAGGAAAAATCATCAAGAATTTTGCCCTGTTCATGGTTCACAAACTGAAGTTTGTGATGAGTCTACTGTCACAAACTTCCACAAACTTTTAAAGCAGTTCATGGCAGTTTGTTGATAGAGCAGAAAGCAGGAGTTTAAGGGGACTCCGAGTCCCTTTAAACCCCTGCTTTCTATTTTCCACAAATGCCACAAAAAAGCTGAGTGGCGGGGCATAGCCTGCTCCCTGTTGCTCAGCTGTTTCGTGCTTTCCTGTGTAGTCCATTTAAACTCCACACCACTATTTGTGCTTTCTTGTGCAGTTCCTTTACGTTTAAAGGGACCGCACAAGACCGCACAAAAAACAGCTGAGCAGAAAGGAGCAACCGGCTCCCCACCACTCAGCTGTTTTTGCACTGTCTACAAACCCCACTGAAAGGGACTGCAGTCCCTTTCAATGGGGTTTGCAGAGCCATGAACCATGAACCCCCCCCTGTTCATGGGAGGCTGAACCACAAACCAACGTGAACCACATTTTTCCAGTTTGTACCCATCCCTATTATTGACAGAAGAACAGAGAATAAGAGATAGAGAATTGTCCAAGGATCCAATGAAACAATTGTGCAGCCCCATTTAAACAAATCTGAATATTCTTCTATTTGTTTTACCTATAATAAGCTCAGGTCAACCCACTTGGAACCTAGTACAAGCAACAGTGGGTGCAGAGATGGTGCTAGATTTTCTCATAATGACTGTCAGAATTGCAAACTTATACTCTGACACTTTATTCATTTATTTGAAATATTTATTTGCCATCTTTCCACCCAAATACAGTCTCCAAAGTGGTGGAGAGATAGTGTCTCTCACCCAGGAGCAGACAATGATTCTGTGACTCACCTGGAACCTTAGTACATTCAGGGTTGGTTCACACATGCAAACGCATCACCTGAGTGCAAGTTTCAGGTGGTAACTTGCATGTGTGAAATTGGGGGGGGGGGTCTTTCAAATCATGTCACATCATTTTAAACATGATGTGCTTCTGTTGTTAAGTCCTGTTCACAGAGTTAGTTGTTGTATGTTGAACAAATTGAAGAGTGCTTGAGCTGGCCTTTATGTGGCACTAGAAAAGACACACACATTAGGTTACTGAACACTCTGGCAGGAAAGAAAGAATTTACAGTTTGGCCTTTTAGTTTTGCTGATTGGATGTGTTATATTAGTCCTCAGTCCAAGCCATCTATTACCCTTAATTAGCAACTATACGATAAACAACTTTATTTAAAGAGTGTATTAATTACTGCTTTTATGTCTCCAGTTCTGGCTATTATCCCAGTTGTACATCAGCAAGCACAAAAGGATGACATTTGCATAAAAAAGCAGTATATGTGATGCACGATTCATATAAGTTTATTTAATATTTAAGTTCTCATGGTTTAGAGAAGTAGAATGGAAAAGGCTGATTTGCTAACCACCTGCCCTAAAAGCTTAATTTCAACTTTCAAAACACTGCAATTTACCCTCTGCAACAAGGCCAGGAAATACGTTTTGTAAATATTCCTTCTGACAATAACTATAGTGGAAAAAGAAAACTGTTCTGCATCTATGGCATGGCAAACAGACTGCTATCCCAATTTTATCCTCCTTTATTCAATGGACATTAATTCCAAAGAAACAGCACACTGTGGGGTGGGGGGGAGTGAGTGTGCCTTCTGCTCTGGAACTGTTGCTTTTGACTTTGTTCCTTCAGACCACTGTATATTTCACTTGGCTGTCTGGTATGACATTATAGTTTTATTAGATGATATATTTTGTTGTTGGCTGCCCCATGAGCTATATCTTAAAGAGTGGACAGAAACTGTTTAAAGAAACTCCAACCTCAACGTTAACAACCATAAGAATAATGCTTTCCATTAACTCCCTCCCCGCAGCTGTCCAATTGATATAAATGCTGTGTTTCCTAAATTTCTGATGAAGCACATTATTTTTTCTGAATTAAAATTGGAAGCATACACGCGCCCACTTGAAAAAGGAGTGCACCTCCCCACCCCACCTCGGTGTGCATCCCTGTTCTGAATGACCTGCCTCTCCTATTCCTGCTGCATCTCTGTATTGGATCCTCCAATTGCAACTGATTTTAGATGTGCAAAAGAATTACCTATCTCCAGCAGAACCAGATTGAAAGGATACAAAATCCAAGAACTGAATATTGTAGAGTCACATCAGACAGGTGGGTTCTTTGAGCTCAGACAAGGCTTTATTTTTTAAAAAAATGTTTACTCTTTGCAGCACTAAGTTATCCCATGGCACACAGTTTGGGGATTACTGAAGCACAATAATTTTTATATCAAGAACACCATGACTAATGCAAACCTTGCAAAATGATGGATTGCGAATCTCAGATGGATGCTACATCCAAAGAACTAGTTTTATTTATTTATTTATTTATTTATTAGTTTTGAAATGATGCTTCTCCTCCACCCTTTTCTCATATCAGGCACGTTTCTAGTGATTGCACTTGGAAAATGAAATGCAACTTTTGTAATGGCTCCCTGTCCTCTGCACTGCACACATAAAGCTTCTTAAATTCTTCCAGGTTTTCTGAAACTTGATTCTTGCTTTACTTTTCAAATGAATTTGTGCAGGTTTTAAAAGCTTCCTGAACAGCAATCCCATCTTACATGGTAACAAGCTCCTTTTCATATGGTCTGTGCAGACCAATCCTGCCAGGTGAGGCAATTTTAACCAGGAAATAAACCCTGAATTGGCTGTGCAGTAATTGGATAGAGTGACAGCCGATGTGCCAAGCCAACTTTTCCATCGAGTGATTTGCATGCAACCTAATCTGCAGAGAGACGGATGGATTTATTGTCATAACATACATGTATGTACCTGTGCCACTCTGTTATCTAAAAGAAGAAGAAAAAACAGCTTTTCAATTATCAGAAAGAAAACCAGACAACACATTGGTTTTAACGAGTCAATAAAAACTTCAATTTTCTATGCAAGATTCACTCAACACCCTCAATGAGGATTTAACAAGCTCTATTCTGATTTCATTCACACTGGTGTTAATAAATCTTATCGGGGATCCTGATGTATCCTTGGGGAAGGGAAGACAATCCCACCACCTCCTTCAATAAAGCTGCCATGCTGCAAACTCCACTGGGGCCTTGAGAGATTCTTTACATTGCGGAACTGCCAGGAAACTATGTTGACAGGAAAACAATTTGCCCCATTGGGTTCAACGTGACTAAGGTGTGACTTTCAGGCAATGCTCCCTTTAAACTGTGGAGCCTTGTGAGCAAAAATTCTACTTTGTGAGCTACTGGCATTAAAGTTGTGAGTGAGCGATTTGGCTACTGCATAACTTATTTTGCTCTGGAGCCATCCTTCCTGAGCTAAGACAAAAATGTGTGAGCCGGAGGCTAAAAAGCTGTGAGCTAGCCCATCACTAACTCAGTTTAGAGGGACCATAGCTCTCAGGTATGCTTTTTGCATGGTTTAACGTGATTGGCTGTCGCCTTTCTGTGTGTAATCAGATCCTTTACAAGGCCACAATGACCCAGAACCTTCAAAGGATGCCACGTTTTGGAACATTTCAGGCCTCACCATGCGAGAAAATAAACAGTGGTCCTCAACCTTGTGGAGCCTGTGGAAACTTCTGGAATTTAGAGAACAGGTTGCCATAGGGAGTAGTTTGGTGTAGTGGTTAAGTGTGCGGACTCTAATCTGGGAGAACCGGGTTTGATTCCCCACTCCTCCACTTGCACCTGCTGATGTGACCTTGGGTCAGTCACAAGCTCTAAAATCAGCTGTTCCTGAAATAGCAGTTTGTGTCAGAGTTCTCTCAGCCCCACCCACTTCACAGGGTGTCTGTTGTAGGGAGGGGAGGAGAAAGGAGTTTGTAAGCCGCTCTGAGACTCCAAGTGAAGGGCGGGGTATAAATCCAATCTCCTCCTCCTCCTCCTCAAGAAGTTACAAGAAAAGCATCAGCTGTTTCCAAACTGGTAGAAGAAAGCCAGAATTGGATTATTGCTGTGGGAAAGGGGCAAGTGGGCACCATGGATAACTTTGTTAAGACTATATCTGGGTGGTGTTTACTGTGTTGAAACTGAAGTTCTTGTCAGGGGAAAGCTGGTTTTAATCCATACATTTTAAAGATGACATTACTTCTTGAGAAGGCTTTTATCACTTCTCTGTGCCGTTGCTTACCATATTGCTGTTGTACGTCAAATGCAATATTTCCATGCTAATTATCAAGTAAAACAGTAGCTTAGAAGTGATACATGTCACAAAAAGGGGCACATATGAATATATGAAGCTGCCTTATATCAAGTCAAACTACTGGTCCATCTTGGACATACTTTGACTGGCAGCAAGTCCCCCAAGGTCTCAGGCAGAGAAGTGGCTTACATTTGCTAATTGAAACCCACTATCTAGAAATAGCTCAAGTGGTTAAGACGCTGAACTGCAGGCTGTGGAAAGTCAGTAGTTCAGCAGTTCAAGACCCGAGTGCCGCATGATGGAGTGAGCTCCCATCTCTAGTTCCAGCTCCTGCCAACCTACCAGTTTAAAAGCAAGAAATTGCAAGTAGATAAATAGGTACCACTTCGGTGGGAAGGTAACAGCGTTCCGTGCACCTTGGTGTTTAGTCATGCCAGCCACATGACCACGGAAACATCTTCGGACAGCGCTGGCTCTTCGGCTTTGAAACAGAGATGAGCACTGCAACCCTAGAGTCGGATTCGACTGGCTTTCGAGCAAGGGGACCTTTACCTTTTTATCTAGAGATGCCAGTGATTGAATATGAGACTTTCCATGTGTAAAGTATGTGCCGCACTCCTAATACTTCCTTCTTCAAACACTTCTTAGACAAAGGGGGAACATATGTTTGTGCAACAGATGTGCTGGAAATACACCCCATGAATGCATTAGCTGTAGCCTCAAAGAATACTTTGTGCAGATCCGACATCCTTCTCTCTAAAACAAAAACCTTAATCAACATATATGAGCAGATGAAATTATCTTATGCTGAGTTACACCACTGGACCACCATCTACCCTGATTGACAGGGGTCCTCTAGGATTCAGGCAGAGAAAGATCTTATCCAACATCTGGTGAGGTTTTTTAACTGGGGACTCCAGTGGCTGAACCCAGGCAGTTTTGCATACTAACAATATGCTCTATCACTGAGATCCAACTGCTCAAAGGAAATGGTGATGTTGAACATATGAAGCCGGCTGCCTTATACTGAATCAGTCTGTTGGTCCACCCAGCTTAGTGAATGGCAGCGGCTTTCTAAGATCTTAGGCCCTCTTTAAAACTAAACTCTTTCCCAACATCTGTCCTCAGAGAAGCTTTAACTGGAGACATGCCAGGGTCCTTCTGTACACAAGCACGTGCTCAACCACTGAGCCATGGCTTTTCCCCAAAGAAGCATGTGATGAACTGCACTGCATGATGCAACATACCATAAGGATGCTGTTTCCAGTAGTGTCTGTCTAAGAAAGGTAAGGTGCAGGGCTTCGGGAGTCCTCTTTCGGAAAGCTCAACTTGCTTCTCTGAAGTAATGCCTGACATAGTTTCGGTACAGCCTGAGTTTTTATCCCTACACAGTCTTGCTTAAAATGTTCACGCCGTGGTGCAAGCGGTAGAACAAGTCTCTGAATCGCAATCAAGTGCATCAGTTATGATCTACATGCAAGGCAGCGATGGTTAGAGGAGGAATTTTCAGATTTGTGCCATAAGGGATGACCTGTATCACTTGTTTCAGTAATGTCCTAAGTACGCAGGAGCAGAGGGTAACTTGCTTTGACAGAGAGCAGATAGACTAATGTAAAAGCTGCCAGGAAACTTCATAGCCTGGGAGGAAAAACAATACAGCATTTCCAACAATTGATAAAACAGCAAATCAGGCGGGATGTGAAACACCTTAAAGCCACATTATTGATTATAGTTGATATGGATTTTGAATTTAATGCATCGATTTAAAATGTTGTTGGAAGGGTGTAAACAGGAATTAACATCCCAATTAGAATGGAACATCTGAAAGGGGATTCATTGATGCAAGAAGTAAAAAAGTTGCTGAAACTTGTAAGAGTTGTCATGAAAATTCATATATATATATGAGAGGCACAGGATACATTTCATTTTTTGTTTCCTACAGGTTTCAAATGGAATATTGGAAATGGTTCCATTAAGCTGTGTCCAGTAATCATTAACTGAAAGAAATTAGAGTGTTAATTATTTTGTTCGCAGAATGCTTAGCAGTCTGATGTTCCTAAAATCCAGCCAATTAATCAGGCACCTATTCAATGTCCCCCCCCCCTCCCCATTTCCTTGCCACTGAGCAGCTATTTTTAAAGAAAATACACGTTGCAACAAACAAGCATTCCTGATTTTGGCTGCATTGAAAGACCAGACAGAATTCCACTCACAATTACATTTAGGACAACTATTGATTCAGAGGCACTTGGGGCCCAATCCCAGGCATATGAGCCATATTTATTGTCCCAACAGGGGTCACTAATTGCAATTTTGCTTTTATATCAAGGACTGTCAAGGGAGTAAGTTTACTCGGCCGTTCTAGCAATACTAAGTGAAAGTTTGGCAATACTATGCAAAACAGAGAGGAGAAAATGTGTAGCTCAAATGACTTACTGAAGATTAATTATAACCTTAATGTAGTGCCTCAAATGTAGGGTAATACAGAAAAGTACCTTTTAAAAAAATTCAGTAAGCACTTATTAATGGAGCAAAGTTTGTACTCTGAGTAACTTGGGTTGTACATATTCCAAGATACTTAATTTACAATACTATGCAGTCACCCCAGTCTGTCTATTCATTTAAACAGACTTACGATCGGAGTAACTCTGTTTAAGATGGTACTGTGAGTCATGTAATGTACAGTCTGGTACACAAAGAGAAATGATGCAACGGGGGGGGGGGATGGCTTCAAACCAAAGACTTGTTTAAAGTCCAAAGACTTATTAAAGATCCAAAAACCTATGCCAAATAAATATTCACAAGGGTTATTATTCCAAACCTGCTTCTCTTGTATGAAACAGCAGAAGGTACTTTTGAAACTTTTAAAAGCAACTTCCTTTGAGGCACGACAGACTGTTATCGATGAAATCCAAAAACACTGTTGGATACATGGAACTAGCTGAACTACAAAAAACTGCCTTATTGAATCAAACCAAGAACCATTTGCCCTCAAAATGGGGTATTCAGATATATTCTGCTTCTGACAGAGCAACATCTATTTGCCTATCATGGGCCCCAGTCACACGGGCCAGATATCGCGGGGGGGGGGGGGGCGTGGCTGTTTGCCCCAGGGCAAAATAAAGCCCAGTTGCGCGGTAGAGGTCCCGTGGAAGGGGGGAGGTGCCGAGTACACCACAATCCTGCGCCACAGCAAAGAAGCGGCGCGGCAAGCAGGTGTTTTGTTTTCCAGACACCAAAGTGTGCGCATGTCCCATTGGGTGCTTGTGCGCATCCCATGGACAGTTGAAAAAAAAACACCTTTATACGAGGGGGCATGGGCGGGCGCTGGAACTACCACCGGAAACGCGATCAGACGCCCGCCCTTGCCCCGCGGTCACCAAAAACTAGTACCTCCGAGGCACTAGTTTCTAACCGTGCGTCTTCGGCGGTAAGCCTCGGGTTTGCCACAGGAGCTCTACACTTCCCAGATGTGGCGGTGAGATCGCACCCAGAAAATCCGCCTATCCTCCGTTTCTCTAGCGTGCCTAATGCTCCGTGTGACCGCAGCCATGGACAACAGTTTCTGATACAGCCACCAGTTTGTTTAATCCTTTCAAAAATGTCATCTAAGTAAGAGTGGACAGATATCCCCAGTTCCATTTCCTTTGTCTCCTGTGGACTGCTGGTGCCCCACATTCTGCTTTGACCAATTTCTAATACTCTTAGAGAATTTCTATAATTACTTTTAGAATCTCTGCATGCAAAGTTCCTTCCATTTAATCACATTCTTCTTTTTCTTGGAGACAAGCCATGCACACGACCTAAGGTGCATGTTTTAAAGAAGCACTGTTTCCTGAGAACTGCAGTAGTGACACTTGACCATCTCTCAAGAATTCCCTTTTGAGAATAACACACAGCAAAAAACAGATAGCCTGGAAAGCAGTAGAAGAGCTATATTTGAGTCTGGTAGCCAGCCCCGTAGCTAAGGGCATTTTGGGGAGGGGGACTGGGGGGGCACCAGCTAATTCAATCAAAGGCTCCAGGGCAAAGGCTGCAGTGGCCGCAGCTTCCCTCCCTCTCCCCTCGCAAGGGCAGGCCTTTCCTGCAGATCATCCGGGTCCGGGTCCCCCCCCCAAGGAGCCCCAGTGCCTCTTCCCACGGCACAGCACCAGGGGCAGCATGAGATCTGCTCTCAGCTCCCTTCCAAGGCACGCAGTGGCTAGGCTGGAAATGGAGCCATGTGCCGGTTCGTTAGCACATTGGAGTGCATCTGGGCATGCCTGGCTGGGGCCAGAGGAGATGCCCGCCTGCCTCCTTGCCTTGCCTGGCTGGGCTTTACCTGCTGCTGGTGGGCAGCGTGGCGAGCGTTTGGTGGGAGGCTGAGATGTAAGCTTCTCCCCCCACCATTCATGCTCACTGCCTGCCCAGGCAGCTCTCTCAGCCCAGCCTCGCCACTGCTGTTGCTACTGATGCCTCTGAAAGGCTGACAAGTTGACAGGCAATCGGGGGGGGGGGGGGTGGGGAAGGGGAGCTGAGGCTCAGAAAGGAATCCCATAAAAACTGCTAGGGGGCCAGGCCCCATGGGCCTTGCAGTAGCTACGGGCTTGCCAGTAGCACCTTCGAGACCAACAAGATTTTCAGGGTATAAGCTTTGTAGATTCAAAGCTCCCTTCATCAGATACTGAACAGCAGCACAATTTATGTCAGGAAAAAATGGCCCAGATTCATAGTTTACCCCAGATGCAGATAAGAAGATCCTCCTGGGAGTGCACATTCAACAGTGACGATCCAACTCCAGCAATACCCATGCACGGAAGAGTTCAGTGCAATCATTTACATAGGCTTGCAATAAGACACAGCCTCAAGGCATAAGAGACAGAAGACTGGGTATGTATGTGTGCAAAAGATATGGCTTCTGAGCAGTCCCGTCCCCCCTTTCAACCACAGGATCCTTGGTTAGCTAGAGTCTCTGTTGAACGGAAACGAACAGGCAAGCATGGTTCAGCCCTTTAACAAACTTCAGGTAACAGATCAAGCGCTAACCAATCAAATGGTATCTTCTGCAGAAAACATTGTGTTCCCTCTTTTGGAGCTTGAGGCTCTTTCTTGTTGCAAACTTACAGATATGCAAATCACACTAAATGTAAACACTTCTTTGAATACCTCCTCTTGGAGTTCTGGAGACCCTCTTGGATGTTCACTCCAATGCGGATCTCCTTCTCTGGATGAAACGGCGATACTATCTTGCCTATTCTGGCATTAATTCTATCATTCCAGGTGGTCTATAAACATTTCTCACCATGGAATTATCAGTGGCGAGGGGAGGTACTTAATTTTAACTTCTGTGTGTCCAATCAATGTATATAATGGCTTGAGCACATGCTTTAATGCAAACTAGCAACAAGAATTAAAAGATTGGATAAAACACATGTGGACATACAAGAAGCTGCCTTATACTGAACCAGACCCTTGGTCTACCAAGGTCCATACTGTCTACTCAGACTGACAGCAGCTCTCCATGGTCTCAGGCAGAGGTCTTTCACATCACCCACTGCCTGGTCTTCTAATTGGAGATGCCAGGGATTGAACCTGGGAACTTCTGCATGTTGAGCAGATGCTCTATCACTAAGCCACAGTCCCTCCCCAAAGCAACATGTGTCCATGCAGCAGTCTTTACAAAGTCAGGAAATGGAAAACACAAGAATGGAAGAAAGCAAATCGATCAACGCTGCTCTACAACCTAGAAGAGGTCATTTGGAACGCCACAACCTGGGTTATATTAGCATGGATGGAACTCTGAAAGCATCCGTGCCCCAACTGTAGTGGCTGCTGTAATATTGGTGACAACGTGGCTTGTGGCAACACATTCCATAAGCTAATGAAGCCTTGTGTGAAGAAGGACTCGCTTTGTTGGTTTTGATCTTTATGCCAATCCACTTGGGTGATCCTGAATTCTTAACAGTATGAGGGAAGAAGGAACGCTGCTTTGGATGTTAGCCATTGGCACTGAAATGTGCAACTGGAAGAGCATTCCATTGGACTGAAAAACAACAACAAAACAGCAAAAAAAACCCTGCAGTGTTTTGAAACAATGGTATTAATGGTTTGTTATGAATTTGCCAAAGTCGAGGGCCAACTGATACCAAACCGTGAATAAGCACTTGCGCAGTCACAAAGTCCCCATTGCGATAGGAAACACGGTTCCACACGCATGCTTCCAATCATGCCGCTTCCTTCTGGAAACCAGGGTGGCGTTGCATAGGACAATGTTGGATGACATCTTGGAAAGATGCTTAGCTGGCAGCTGTGATCAGAGGAATCCCAAGAAACGAGGCGGGGGAGGGGAGATAGTCACCTAATACTATGCCTCATGAACACAGCTGTAGCAGCAGCAGCAGCCAATTGTGTGATTCATTCCTAGGAGGACCACAGGTTTGTGGGGTTATTGCCCTTGTCAGGTTCGACTCCCATCATTAGTCGAGCACCTGGGTTTATATTTTTAAAGCACCAATCAAAGCTTCCTTCCTCAGAGCAATGAGCCTAGCTGATCCCTTAATTTGGGGCAGCAGCCCTGCAGCAATAAAAGGTCCTTCTCATTCACTCCTCCTTGCCTGTCCATCTAGAAAATGCAGGCTTGCAGGAAGGGCGTGTGTCTAAGAGAGGGAGACAGAGAGAGGAGCCGAGATGCTGAAACCCACTGGGAGGCCAACGATCCCGCTCTCACTGACGGCAATGGCAAAGTTCCCATTATCTTTGACAGAACAGAAGCAGTCCCCATGACTCAGCCTCTTGGCAAGCGCTTGCAAAATTCCATTTGACTGAAAGGAGAATAAAAAAAAAAAAGTAAAATACAAACCCGTACACAACAAAAATTGGCAGCGGTTTAAATATCAGATCATCCCTTATGGAGATGGAAACTAAAACAGTGTGTCACAACTAACAGGTAATTTGTAGCTATTCCCCCTCTCCCATTCATCCACCAGAATCAAACTTCTTCTCTTAGGAAGGTGTGTGTACGTGTGTGTACTGGGGAGGGAGAGGCAGACAACAAGAAGGAAATATTTAATTAAAATAGGAAGGCAGATGGTTGGCTTTTGTAAAACCTGCTGTTTTGTTCATGACTCGTGCGCTGTTAAACATTTACATGTTTACGAGCCACATACTACAGATGGAAAGAGTACAAAAAAAAAAGTTTTAAAAAACCCCTACTGGATGCAGAATGTCTTGAACACCTCATCGTTCCTCAAGAGAAGAAATCATAAAAGACTTTCCCCACCACTCTTTCACTTTTGCACTAGCAACACAGCAAGGCAACCCGGCCAGGTAAGCAATTGTACAAGATCTGGAAACCCATTCATTACAATGGAGAGTGTATCACATCACTGCAATAATCCCATGGTCGAGAGAACTATTTTTAAATGCATGCATTTTTATCAACATTTCATTACACCCAATGAATTGGACACTGTTGTTTGATTCCACCAGCACGGGGATTCCACCAGCCTTGCATTGCCAGAACGGGTCCTTGGACCTGAGGAATGTGTGGGTACTGAAGGAACAAAATGGTAGGCTCTAACCCAGTTGGAACTAAGTAACACAGAACGGGAAGGCTAATAAGCTCTGTGGGAGAGGGGCAATCGCTCAGTGGCTGAGCAGATGGTTTGCATTCAGAAGATCCCCAGTTCATTCCTGGCCATTTCCAGGTTTGTTTGTTTTTCATTATTGCACATTTTCAAGATCTCAAGTAACAATTAAGGCCTCTGCCTGAAAGTTGTTGCCAATCAGATGATGGGTTAGATAGATAAATGGTCTGATCCTGGAACTGACGGCTTCGTATGTTCATAATGCTCAAAATCTGGTGCCATTTCTACAGGGACAAACTGCCTTCTTAAACAATTGTAGATGGAAAAGCCAAGGTGAAGCAGGGCACATGTAAAACTGCAGAATCACAGAATATCCAGGAACAGCAATTACAAAGACAATGATGTCTACCCAGAGCCTCAATCGTATAACTTAAGCACAAACTAAATTGTTTCAGCAACACAGGCATATGGAACTACCAGACAGTCTTCTACATTTTCCCCTACGACCTAGAAACTTTTTGAGTGTCTACTACTATGACATTTTCATATCATTTCACAATATGCAATTTCAGACATATTGTCATTCATACCTTCATTTCTTCTTGGGCGTACCTCTGTAGGATAGTGTCTGCCTGCTCTTGTAGTTACTTTGTATAACTCCTAATTAACAAAAGATGTAGGGTGTTCTACCCTGACTTAGATAGCCCAGGCTAGTCCAATCTCATCAGATCTTGGAAGCTATGCAGAATTGACCCTTGTTAGCATTTGGATAGACCTCCAAGGGTTGTGATATGAAGACAAGCAATGGCAAACCGCCTGTGAATGTCTCTTGCCTTGAAAACCGTATGGGAGTGCCATCAATTAGCTGTGACAATGGCAGGAAAAAGGGAGTGCTCCAAGTATAATCTTAGGGGATCTTAAACACAATGGGGGGGGGCACCATTAATCAGCCTTTCCTAAATGGCACACCTAAAGGTAAAGGTTTCCCTTGCTCGAAAGCCAGTCGAATCCGACTCGAGGGTTGCGGTGCTCATCTCCGTTTCCAAGCCGAAGAGCCAGCACTGTCAGAAGACATTCCCATGGTCATGTGGCCGGCACGACTTAACGCCGAGGCACACAGAACGCTGTTACCTTCCCGCTGAAGCTGTACCTATTTATCTACTTGCAATTTCTTGCTTTCGAACAGCTAGGTTGGCAGGAGCTGGGGCCAGAGACGGGAGCCCACTCTGTCATGCGGCACTAAGGTCTCGAACTGCCAAACTACAGACCTCCTGGTCCGCAGCTCAGTGTGGGAAAGAGCAGGTAAAGAAAGAGGTACTTTTCTCCCTTTCTCACAATACAAGAACACGTGGGCACTCCATGAAACTGCAGAGCGGTCGGGTTAGAACGGATAAAAGGAAGTACTTCTTCACCCAAAGAGTGATTAACACATGGAATTCACTGCCACAGGAAGTGGTGGGTGCTACAAGCATGGACGGCTTCAAAAGGGAATTAGATAAGCATATGGAGCAGAGGTCCATCAGTGGCTATTAGCCACAAGGTATAGCTAGGGGCTCTGGGGCAAGTGATGCTCTGTCTTCTTGGTGCTTGGGGGGGGGGTCAACAGTGGGAGGGCTTCTAATGTCCTGGCCCCACTGCTGGACCTCCTGATGGCACTGGTATTTCTGGCCACTGTGTGACACAGAGTGTTGGACTGGATGGGCCTTTGGCCTGATCCAACATTGGCGTCTCTTATGTTCTTATGTTCTTAACCTCTGAGCCACCGCGGCCCCTATAAAAATGAAATTGACTGTTTAGTCATGAGGATATTTGCTTGCATGCACGTAGGGTGGGACTTCATTTATCAGATGATAAGGGAATTTCCCTCCAAGCCCCGTTAAGAATAGCCAGGAAGCCTTTAATCCCATATGGGTGTGCCATATGTCAATTATTAATGGTGAAGCTATGGCTCAGTGGTAAAACTCTGCATGCAGGAGGTCCCAAGTTCAATCTCTAGTTTCTCCAGTTAAAAGGATCTAGTAGGAGGTGATGTGAAAGACCTCCATCTTAAACCCTGGAGAGCCTCTGCTAGTCTGAGTGGATAATACTGGTTTTGATGGACCAAGAGTTTGATTAAGGATAAGGCAGCTTCACGCATTCTTGCATGTGGGGACACACCCATATGGGATTAAAGGCTCATTCTAGGAAGGTGAGTTAACTCCTTTCAATTCCAGGCTGTTCTTAACGGGGCTTGGAGGGAAATTCCTTTATCATCTGATAAATGAAATCCCACCCTACGTGCATGCGAGCAAATATCCTCATGACTAAACAGTCAATTTCATTTATAATCCAAATTGACAGAACGTTGCACATGATTACCCAACTGCTTTTTGCTGTGGAGAAAAGTCCGACGTCACCAGCTAAGGATGGCCATTGCCGGTACGGCAGGTTTTAGAGCAAAACAAATTGCCCGATTGAGGAATAAAGAGGAGTCGAGTGATGAAACTCTGATGCTGCAGCAGCAGCAGCAGAATGATATTTAAGCAGACTGTTTGCAAAACTTTACAGGAGAAACTGGCAAATTTTTGAAAACAATCTTTAGAAGACATCAATGACCAAGTCTCCTCAGCTTTGCCAAAAACCACTTATCTTCCTTCTGTCTTTTTCACACCCCTAGGATGTAGGAGGCAACACGCTTCAAGAGCCAAGAAACAGAGGGAAAAAAACCCTAATGGCAAATTACAAACGGACTGATTTTTTCCCCCCAGATTTGCTTTATTATTTAAGCAATGTGTGCATGTTTAGAATTGTTTTGTGTTGCTAGTGTGAGACAACATTGGCAAAAGGAGAAAGCATACTGAATCAGGGACAAAGTATGATTCATCAGGTATAGGCTTGTTTGGAAAGAAAATATGCACCAACCTATACACATCACAGTCTTTGAGAAATAATTGGCTGGAAACTAGTAGGTGGCTAGCTGTGTGCTTGTCTGGCTCAAGTTATTGGCTAAGCTGCTGTGATGTCACAAATCATGAATATTCTAACCAATGAGAAGACATATGCTATGAGATACAGAAGAGTCCAGCATAACTTCTCTTAGGGAAAGGTAACGACAAAAAATAAAAACCTTATACAGAACCTGGGAACAGGAAGACCTCAGTAATCTTGATGGGATGAGTATGTAGGTTTAAATGGAAGGATTGGAAGCCACAAACAAATGGGAACTGTGGCACCAAAGGGGCTTAAATTTAACATATCTCTTGACATAACTAGCTAGCTATCCTGTAGGAATACTATTTGGATGGAAAAAGTATTTAAGGTTATTATTTTTTTTGTTTTATTAGGGTACAGAACTGCCACTGACTTTAGGCTAACCATTGATGTTACACAATTGCTCCCAATTGCGTGTGTGTTGCATATCTCATTCCCCCCCCCTTCCACTGTCTGGTGCAGTTCATGAATACAGAATGAAATTCAAAAGCAGTTAGTTTGGGTACATCACAGGGAGCTTTCAAGAGCTGCTATTTCACTCTGATATATCACTGTGTTTCTTGCCCTGTATCATCAAATCTCAGAAAAGGAGACTCCCCCCCCCCAGATTACTTTATGTACAGGCCACCATTCAAATGTGATCAAAACCTTTTGAAGACCTAATCTTGCCTAAATAACACGGTAACACTGGGGCTCTCATCTGATAAGTGAGCAGTTTCATTCCCTGCAAATGTCTGTATCCAATAAGAATGCAGTTTTGCTTCCAACTCAAAGCTGTGCCAACTGAATCAATGCACAGCAGAACAACTACACACATTTACACACTGGGTTTACTCAAAGATATATTTTTAAACCAAGTAACCATTTTGAGCCTTTTCTTTTGCATTAACAAAAACATGCTGCCTATGTATTCATAAATGCTCTCTAAAGGTTCAACTGCTTTGATATGAGCCTGCCTATGAGCTGAGTTGCCAGAATCCCAGTGGAGGTGGGGGCTCCTCTGCTGGCAGGGGGACTTACCAGTAGAAAGAGGAAGGCTTAGGCTATGTTGCTGGCGTCGCACAGGAGGTGACATCATCAGACCAGCGACTTCCAAGTGACACTCTGATACTGGGGCAAACATTCTATGGTAGAAGCAGGTATTACCATAGAGTTTTTGCCCAAATACCACAGTGTTGCCTGGAAGTCACTGGCATGATGATGTCACTTCCTGTGTTACACCGGTGACATGGCCTGGGCCTTTCACTTTCTCCTGGTAAGTCACCCCCATCTCCTGCCAGTTGCCTGGCAACCCTACCTATGAGTTTGATGATCATATGAGGTCCCACACATTGTGCCTATCTTCAGAGGTGACTCAGTAACTAATCAAGACGGGGCCTTCTCTGTTGTGGCATTGTGCCTATGAAACAGTCTTCCTGTACATCTCTATCTGATGCAAAATTTCCTGTTTTTTTTCAGCACCAGGTTAAAGCCTTCTCGTCTGCATTCATAAACTGCTGAGACAATGTTTGTGCGGAATTCTGTTGATAACGTCTAGGGATGGGCATGAACTGAATTACAAACCTAAATGCATCACGAGCTGGGGCTGGTTCATGGTTTGCGAGCCTTGGTTCTTCCCTACACCTCCTGGGACCGTCAACATGGTTTTGGAGGTTCATGGTTTGTGGTGGAAAGTGGGGGGAGAGGGATCTCTGAAATGGCTTGTATCTATTTCAGCCTAACATGTGATCCTTCTTACTACCCTTGCCTCCAAGTGTTCCGTTTAAATGAGTTTTGCAAGCAGGCATGCACAGGAGTGGGGGCCAAAGTGGTGAATTCGCTGCTTGGCCTCCACTCTCATGCGGCACCAACTCAAAACCCAATTAAAGGGAAAGTTCTCTTTAAATGGGTTTTACAAGCAGGCACCATGTGGAAGTGGAGGCCAAACAGTGAATTTGCTGCTTGGCCTCCTCTCCCACACGGCGCCCACTGTCAAAACCCATTTAAAGAGAACTTTCCCTTTAAATGGGTTTTGGAAGATCTCTCCCCATTCTGCTGGCCTTGGTGAGTTGCCACCAGCAGAAAGGAGGGAGGGAAGATTCATGAACCTCATGACCTCGACCCGTTTTGTGAAGTGGGGGAGGTTCATCCCAGTTCATGGTACTTCATGAACCACAAAGTGGGACGAACCTCCATTTTCTCGGTTTGTGCACATCCCTAATAACGACTATATATCCTGCTTTATCTTGCTCTGTGCCTTTCTGCTGATTTTCTGCTTGAAGGATTTAAAAGACCATCTAGGCCAACACCCAGATAGGCAACTCTGGCTATGCAATCTTGACATCAGCATGCCACAACCAGAGAGAAAGTGCTAATCACTGTAGGTGACTCAAGGAATCTATTTGTTTGATGGTTTTGGGTTCAGTCTGAGATTTTAACAAACATGTTTGCTCAGCACCAAAAAATGAACAGGAAAAAAAAATCAAATGCAGGACAAAGAAATAATCAGTAAAAGGGGTGTTTTTTTGGACTGCAGAGTGGTTCTTGGCATATCCAACAGGGTCCAATAGTATTCCACAGTAGGATGCTAAAAGGTTAGCAAATTTTCAAACTATTTGCAGGAAGACTACAGCCTTGTCCCGAGGAATGCAATACAGTGAAAGATATATCATCCCCAGCATGACTCTTGTCCTTATTTTCCAGAATCTGTCTCATAACAGATATGCTTTTTCTGTATAACCAACACTCCAGGGTTGAGTTAATCTTTGAACAAGTCTTTCTGTGTTCTTGGATGTGTGATTAGAAAACCAGAACGATCACCCCAAAGCCCTGTAATAGTTTAAGAATCAGCACAAGCCAAAAAGAATTTGTGTGTTAAGACACCCAAAATAAATGGAAGGCACTGGAGCCAAAGATGCCCAATACATTTTCCAGTGTAGGGAATGTTTGGTCCAGTTTTACAATGAGTTTTTTTCCAAGGTTTTTGTTGTTTAAAACTGGTTTGTAATACGCTTAACCTTTTTTTTAAAAATGGAAAACATCAATGCTTTTATAATTTAGTAATTTCATAATTTCAGAGCAAAAAAAGAGAGGGGAGGGAGGGGAGAGAGGGGAGGGAGGGAGGGAGAGAGAGAGGGAGAGAGAGGGGGAGAGAGACAGAGAGAGACAGAGAGAGAGAGACAGAGACAGAGAGACAGAGAGAGAGAGAGAGAGAGAGCTCCCTTTCCCCCTCCTCCTCTATTGTAATGGGGCTAAATTAACTTAATCCAAATATCCTGGAGGCAATGAGAGCATACTTTTTCATCATGACAAGCCAAAACAAGTGCTGCTCAGCTATGAAAAAAAGAGACAAAAAAGCAACCCTATCTCCATGTTTTCATTAGAAGATCCAAGTACTCCTCCTGTCTTTTAATCCATTAATTACACCATTCAGCTGCAACCCCCACTTCTTCTGGCATGGAAGACATTAGCTTTTGAAACCCAAAAGGGGGGGGGGTCACGTGGAGATATAGCATTAAGCACACCATCCATTATTGATTTAGTTTGCAGATTTCAAGCTACATTTTTTTTCACCCAGAGGAAAAAACAACAGGCGTGGAAGAAAAGAGAATATAAAGACCCAAATGCTAGCTATCGGTCTATAGGAGCAATATCTGGTTATGAACTGCATTTTGTAGAGGAAACCATAGGGGCAGAGCATAGAAAATAAAAAGAGGGTAGTGGCAGCAATCCTAAAAAGATCTGTTTGGAAGTGGGTCCCCATTCTATTCAATTCAAGGGGACTTGCTTTTAGGATTGGTTGGTCAGGATCTTATAAGCCAGTGGTAGAAGCAGCTATGGTGAAGCAGAGGGTCATATGATGGAAATAATAAATTTTATGATTCCAAAATAGAAGACTATGAATCTCCCAGATCCCATCCAACTAAAATTCCAAACTGAGAGCCAGTTTGGTGGGGTCGTTGTGCGCGGACTCTAATCTGGGAGAATGGAAGATTTGTATTCACTTACTGTGAAGCTTCCTTCTCGGTGGTCCAGAGTGGGGCAGTCCTTGACTCCTTACTCCTGGGAAAGCACCTCCCCCTTCCGTAGGCAGGGCCGGCAAACTTTGATCCCAGAGGGGAGGGGCTTATCCTCTGATCCCCAGTCATATCGAAAGCCACCTCTGAGCTGCTGTAAATTCACTTAAAAATAACTCCTTCCCCCTCAGACAACTGGGGAATACCATCACAGCCATGGCCTTAACCAAATACAAACCTGTATTTTAACCATTAGAGCAAACAAACAGCAACAGTTCATCACATCACATCACGTAATCAGTTAGACCATATTCATGAACAACTGAACCACTGCAAAACGTAAAGGACCGGAAGTCGTGTCCATCAAGAGAGGGTAGGTAGGACTGCCCCACTCTGGACCACCGAGAAGGAAGCTTCACGGTAAGTGAATACAAATCTTCCGTTCTCCGGTGGTCCAGGAGTGGGGCAGTCCTTGACTCCTTACTCCTGGGAAAGCACCTCCCCCTTCCGTAGGCAGGGCCGGCAAACTTTGATCCCAGAGGGGAGGGGCTTATCCTCTGATCCCCAGTCATACCGAAAGCCACCTCCGAGCTGCTGTAAATCCACTTTAAAAATAACTCCTTCCCCTCAGACAACTGGGGAATACCATCACAGCCATGGCCTTAACCAAATACAAACCTGTATTTTAACCATTAGAGCAAACAAACAGCAACAGTCCACCACATCACGTAATCAGTTAGACCATATTCATGAACAACTGAACCACTGCAAAACGTAAAGGACCGGAAGTCGTGTCCATCAAGAGAGGGTGGGTAGGACTGCCCCACTCTGGACCACCGAGAAGGAAGCTTCATGGTAAGTGAATACAAATCTTCCATTCTCCAGTGGTCCAGGAGTGGGGCAGTCCTTGACTCCTTACTCCCGGGACATAAAAAAGCTGTGCTCCCTCCGGGTGGGTCACACAATTTCCGGTGCCTACAAGGCCTGAAGGTCAAATGCTGCTTCTGCCGAGGCTAGTTTGTCAATCCTATAGTACTTTGTAAAGGAATGGACAAATTTCCATGTCCCCACCTTACAAGTGACTTCTAGGAACGGCAAGGCCCTATATGCCGCCGATGTGACTGCCCCCCATAGAGTGCCCTGTGACCCCTACTGGAGGTACTAACCCCTACACTTTGTATGCCTGACTGATCCTTATCCACCTGCTCAGGGCAGAAGTGGAGACACACTTTCCCAGGGACAACTGACTAACATACCCAAACAAGGATTCAGTCTTTCTCAACCCCCTGGTCCTGTCCATATAGAAAAGCCCTACGCACGTCTAGATAATGCCAGACTGTCACCATCTCATGGCCAGGGTTTGAAGAAAAGGAGGGAAGTACCATATCTTCCTATCTATGGAACCAGGAGTTAACTTTGGGGATGAACGCTGGGGCTGGTCTGAGGACAACCCTGTCATTGTAGAAGGTACATAAATCTGTGTGTACCGACAAAGCTCTCAGCCCCAAAAACCTACGCGCTGAAGTGATCCCCACTAAGAAATTGTTTTCAGAGTAATATCTTTCATGGGACATGATGCCACTGGTTCAAATGGCTCCTTGCATAGTGCTCATAGCACTCATTTAAATTCCATGCGGAGAACCTGTGTACCTGTGGTGGATTGAAATGGAAG
>NW_015162495.1:710717-715926 GCF_001447785.1 Gekko japonicus
CAGCGCGGCCCTCGATGTTCTGCCGCGCTGTCGGGGGAGGTGGCTGAGTGTGTGTGTGTGCAGGCGGGGTGGTGGTGTGCGTCTTATGGAGCCTGCAGCCAGATCAGAAAGATCGCGGGGAAGCCTGCAGCCAGATCAGAAAGCAGGGACTGCATGGAAGGAGAGTGGGCCCAGGCAGGAAACTTACAATTCCATGGTGGCTGTTTTCCTCCTCTAAAAACTAGGTGCGTCTTATGGTCAGGTGCGTCTTATGGAGCGAAAAATACGGTACCTTTCCTAGCCCCTCCAACTGTGGAAAGGGCCATTACCTGTCGCCTTAGAGAGCTAGTACTCAACCCTTTACTCGGACCCTGTTGGAGAAAAGCCATTCCCATTTGCGCCCGCATCGGGTCCACCCCTGCTCTCCACACTATCTCCTGAGATAGGAGGTCCCGTCTGAGAGGCAGCTGCCATAGATCCCGTCTGGATAGGCTCATGAGGTCCTGGAACCACGCCCTCCGTGGGCAAAAGGGCGCCAACAGAATCACATCTGCTCTTTAATCTATTGCCTGCTGTACCACTCTGGGAATTAGAGTCAGGAACGACAAGGCATAGAGTTCTTGGCCATGCTAGGAACAGGGCGTCCATTCCTAGTGCCCCTTTCATGTGAGTTTTGGATGTAAACCTTTTTTTTTTTAACTTGATGGTCTGTCTCTACATGAAAGGATCCACCTCTGCCTTCCAAATCTTTCTGGCACTATGCTTGGGAGGCCTGTATTTCTAGGAGGAGGGCTGCCCTCTGTACTGAGACTCCTGTCTCTTTTAGCAGAGAGGACAGTAGCCTATGAAGAAGCTGCCTGTTGCCCTAGACCAGTGAATTCTTTGTCATTTCCTCTCTAAGCCAGGAGAGAAATTTGACTGGGCTTCCTCTCCTGAGGGCTCAGTATTTTGGGAGACTATATTGGTAGTCTATGAAGGGTTAAGACTCTCTGTGCCTTGGGAGCTAGATGTTCCCGCCTTCTCAGCCATTTTAGGGGAACCTGAAAGTAAAAGTAGCCACCATCACTGTCCTAACAGAGCCCCAAAATGGAGCCCTATCCCACCCACATCAGCTGAATCCGGTGGGGAAGAAGTAGGCTTTCTATTGTTGCTCCCTTTCCCGAAGGCCCAGCAATAAGGACTGTAAAATGTCCCTTCTAGAGACCTGACCCATGGACCAGAAGCAATTTGTCCTTTTAAAGAACCTCCCATCCAGATCCAGAGGAAAGGGGTAAAGGGCGGGAAAAAGAAAACTGGATGGGGAGGGTAGTCCTCTTTCTCTCTCCCCCTCCACACCTTGCCGGTTCTCAATGGATACAGTCCTACCATGGTTCAGCCGACCGGGTAGACTGCGCAGGAGACACGTCCCTCCTCACCATGATCTGGAACAAGGAGGGGGCTCCATTCCAATGCCGAAAGGAACGGCGACAGAGATTCTACACCACCCTTGGCCCCCTCTCTTGCCTCTGCTCTCCCCAGGCTCTTCACTGAGCGTCTGTCCCCAAAACCGCTGCATGCCACCACAGCTGGATGGGGGGGAGAGCAGTTTACCACCGCCTTTCCAGCGGGGTCCGAGGCATTCCTCTCGGCGCCGCAACCACCTGGGGGTCTCCCAGGACTGCCAGTGCCGGATCCATTGTAATTCGAGGCCTGCAGCTCTCGAATATGTTTTAGGGCTGGAAGGTAAGTACCTTCTCCCATTGCCCTTTAGGTCTCCGCTTCTTCTTCTGACCTTCCGGTGTCTTCTGGGATCTTCGTGCTCTTCAGAGCACAGCCAGCATGTCCTGCTCAGAAGGCAGGGCTGGTAAGACTGGGGATCAGAGGATAAGCCCCTCCCCTCTGGGATCAAAGTTTGCCGGCCCTGCCTACGGAAGGGGGAGGTGCTTTCCCAGGAGTAAGGAGTCAAGGACTGCCCCACTCCTGGACCACCGGAGAACTGGGTTTGATTCTCCACTCCTCCACTTGCAGATGTGTGATGACCTTGAGCAACCCATAGTTCTGTCAGAGCTGTTCTCTCACTGGCTGCTCTTGAGAGAGAGCTCTCTCAGCCCCACCTACGTTACAGGGTGTCTGTTGTGGGGAGAGGAAGGGAAAGAAGATTGTAAGCTGCTCTGAGACTCGTTTGGGTAGTGAAGGGCAGTGTATAAATCCAATCTCCTCCGCCTCCTCTTCCTTTCTCTCTCTCTCTCCCTCCATCCCTGTTATTTTGGACCAAGACTGTGAGCTTCTCAGAGACAGGGATCCTTCTTTTCTTGACGTTACTCTGTAATTACTCCATGTACGGGCATGATAATAATTAGTACTAACTAATGACTTCAGTTGCAAGAAAATCATAGAGAGGAAGAGGTAGCAGTTGTCATACCACCAGATTCACTCTCCAATCCTAATCACTTGCATTGTCTGTGCAATTGTAAACTTGACTGCAACACCAAAGAAACCCCACCCTTGATGATTGTCTGATATTTGAATTATTATTACATTATTTAAAATCTAATGCTGCTGCTAGAGATATTGCAAAACTTTGTGCTGAACTGCCATAGTCCGGCTACGGAGGAACAGGCTATTCGTTATTCACTTACTACAGTAGAGACTGACGGCTGCCAGCTTGCATATGTAGAAGCACATAAAATTGCTTTCCCTTTTATATCATTTGTACCGTTTTGTAAGGGAGCAATGATTGCTGCTCATTTGCCTACCTGCTGATGTCTTCTAAGTTCTTCCCAAAGCCCAGACAAGGTGCCAGCATGCCACAGCTACCGGGCTAAAAATGCTTTTCCACACTGTTTATTACAAACAATTTCCTACTGAAGATGGAAAAACCAGAATTATGCGCAAACAAAAGCCTACTACGGGGAAAATCTCACAGACAAGTTACCTCTCTTTCTTTATTGAGTGATGAAGGATTTGTTGTTGTTATTCTCTCTCTCTCTCTCTCTCTCTCTCTCTCTCTCTCTCTCTCTCTGGTGTGAATAAGTTTAAATACGTTTATGACTCCCCCCCCCCCTTCTTGAAAGAAACTGCAAAAGGGCCACATGAGCTCTGGGCTGTAGAAATGGCACAGCCATTTTACAAACTGTAGAAAAGCTTAAAAGTTCAGATGTCTCCTCCTTAATTCTCCAAGCAATCCCCCCACCCACTGCATACAAGCAGAAGCTGGTTTTATTATTAGTTTCTGGTTCAAGGAACAGATGATAGTTTTTAAAAAATGTCCAGACTAAAGTCATCAAATATCACGTTAAATGAAAGAAACAGCAGCTCTTTTTTTTTTTTTTTGAGAAAAAATATCCAAGTTGGGGGGGAAACCCAGATTGATCTTATTACAAGACTTGATCAGGATCAAGTGGCTTTTGCTGAACTTGTGGCGAAGCGAAGCTCTGGGCAAGCTGCCTCTTCTGGAGGTGCCTGTGATGCGAAACCTACCTCTTCTTCCAGAGACTGTGTGGCATTCGCTTACTTCTGCAGTCATTAATTATGGTTGCCAACTTTCTAATCTAAAAGCATCTAGTCAGTCAAGTGGAGCCACAGATGATGAAAGTCAAGAGTCAGGGAGATAAATAGGGTAGATTTTTTGGTGGGTCAGAGGACGGAGCTGGGAAGATATTACTGTTGGGTTTTGCTGATGCAGGAGGGTGGAACCCAGTGGCCAATAGAAGCATTTTCAGCACACAAAGCTTGACACAATTAGTTTCATTGGCAAAAGGGCAGAAACAAAGCCACACCTGCTTGCCAAAAAGAGTAGGGTTTTTCCAATGCTCCCTCTAAGATGTGGAGTCTTGTGAGCAAAAAATCTACTTTGTGAGCTACTGGCATTAAAGTACTGAGCGAGCGATTGGCTACTGCATAAATTAGTTTGCTCTGGAGCCATCTAGCCTGAGCGAAGATAAAAATGTGTGAGCCAGAGGCTAAAAAACTGTGAGCTAGCTCACACCAACTCAGCTTAGAGGGAACACTGGTTTTTACCTTGCTTTTCTCTACCTTAAAGAGTCTCAAAGCGGCTTAGAATCACCTTCCTTTCCTGTCCCCACAACAGACACCTTGTGAGGTAGGTGAGGCTGGGAGAGTTCTGAGAGAACTGTGACTAGCCCAAGGTCACCCAGCAGGCTTCATGTGGAGGGAAAGTGGGGAATCAAACTCTAATCTCCAGATTGGAGTCTGCCGCGCTTAACCGCTACACTATGCCAGCCAGTCAGACACCCGTTGTTTGCCTGGAATCCACACTGCAAACTAGTCTGCTGAGCACCAAAAAAGGAACAAGATGGGGAAACAGCAAAATAAACGACAGAAGTACACACAATGCCAGCGGGAAAGGTAGGGGGGCCTTAACAGAATTCATAAACTCCACTCCCTGACTTTCCTCCATTTTAGCCCCTCCTACTAGACATAATAAATCACACACCCAGCTCTGTTCCTACAGGCTGTTATACTTCTTATGCATTTAGAATACATTCTCTTATGGAAGAAAGTAGGGGACGACTGACCCACAGTAGTGGCCCTTTTCTTTTTTGTTCTCCATATGTCAGTAAGAAGTGTCAAGAAAGGGGAACACTTCCACTGCTGGGTTCGACCAACAGGGACTACCAGAGAAGGGCTGTCAAATATGATCTCCATTAGCTAGCACAGGACGACCCAGGCACACACTACATTACAGCTGCCTCCGATCAAAGCCAACGAAACCTCTGTGCCAGTCTGTCTTGGCAGACAAACTAACACCCACAGGAGATTCATCTTATTCCGGGCTGAATTGTCCCCTACAGCTAACCCATTAATTCCAGGAGGGAATTTGTTTCATCTCCGCTTTGGATCATCACAAAGCAAACAGAGTAGTTAGGCCTAACCATCTCTTCTCTTCTCTGGGGTCCCGATCACGCGCAGAAGTAGCTGCGCAAGAGGCACAACTGCCAGGTGGATTTTAAGGGAGTGATCACATCGGAACATCTGGCAAGCATCCCACACCCGTCAGCAACCCGTCTCACTCCACCAAAGATGCGGAGTTAAAAAATACCTGGGAAAGTGCAGTATCAAACGGGTTGCGACAAGCTGCAGATGGAGTTTCCTGTGTGATCGCTCCAGCGCGCTCCAATTGCGTCACTGATCCCTCGATGAAGCGCGCCAGAAATACACGGCAAAGGGAAAAAACCGATTCACCCGCCACTGCATCTGATCACGCAGTGGCGGGGTGAGATCACGCGTG